>NW_027419368.1:0-26492 GCF_009905375.1 Apium graveolens
GTACATGTTAACATTCTGATTATTATTTAAGTGTATGTGTGTATGTGTAGGTTCATTTTGGCAACATAATTTGAGAGATATTGCTATTAAGGTAAGTTAACTCTTCACACTTTATTTATTTTAAAAATTTTTAAATATTTTTGCACTGCTTTTGTTTTAAAATTTATGGATGAAGTACCCCGTTTTACAAATAAGAATTCCCAGTAAGCTCTGACTTATGAACCATTAGTAATTGCATATAGTTCCGGATACTGTGTCACCAGTACTTGTGGCCTTAACGAGCTCTGGAATTTTATATCTTATGTCATTTGGATTTTGGAAAATGGTTTTTGTTTTATAAAATTATGATACTTGATCCACTAGTGTAGAACTGTTTTCTTTGTGGGCTTTTGGCTCATTAGTCACAAATTTTCAGGTGCTTAGCTTTTGCTACATCTTAAAACTGGATGATTTGGAACAATATTTTAGTAATTATCTTTGTATTGGAGCTGCTTCTACTAAGATATGCTTTATTTTCAGCTTAGAAGATTTTATTTGCCTGGGATTTTAGAATTTTATGAAAAAAGAAACTTATTCTTATTATGGATTTAATTTGGAGTTTAGCTGAATATTTAAGTATAACTATTTTCTGAAAAGTTGGGTATTACACTTGGTATTTAGAGCCTAGGTTAGCTTCCTACCTTTTAGAGTTATGAGTTTAGTTATTTTCTGACTTTCTCGATGCAGAAATATTTTTGGTATCATTAAATGTTTTTGTATGTTTAAATTTGGCGACCAAATTTTTTTTAGGAGGGTAGAATGTAATAACCATGATTTTGTAATTATAATATATATACATTTTTCGCATTTTTAATTATTTGGTTATAAGAAAAATAGTATTTATTATATAGATTTTTTATTAAATCTAAAGATGCTTATTTTTATATTAAAATAAACATTTCTAGTTATCTAAAATATTTAAGTAAGGTTAAAAAAATTGTTTTAATTATATGTGCATAATTTTAATTTAATATATATTTATTTTATCACTAGAATTTAATAATAGGTGTAGTTATGTTGTGTATATTTATTAGTACGTGTTATGTGTATTTGAAAAACTCAGTCAAAAACACTACATGGTAACAAAGACATAATATTTGTTTAAATTTGTGAATCACGTACCCACTAACCGATTGAATCGGAGTATTAGTTGAACCAACTTGTGTATAAATAGGCTATTAGCATATCATTTTATCTTTGTATAACATCTTCTCTTTTGAGGTACCTTCTATTTCCTATATTTTTACTTATGTATTTTACATGTTTATTGCATACTTCTATATATATATATAATTAAATTACATTTTTGTGAACTTATGTATGACTATTCTAATTCACTTCTTATTAGTTTATTTTATTATTTAGTTCATATTTATGTGTATAACACTATAGTTTACTTAATTTAATCATTTAGTTTGATGTTGATTATTAAATGTTTTAGTTAATAATCACCATTTTTTTTGTAAATATTTAATGCATGAATTTATGTTTATAATTACGTGTTTTGTGCATGCATAATAATTCATATGTTATATGTTAAATATATGTTTGATTTAGATATGCATTTAGATTAATGCACCAATTAAATATATGCTCATTTATTAAATTGATTATACTTATTTTGTATAATGATATTTTTACACCTAAGGTATGAAAATTTTATACACCAATATTATATTTTGTCCACTTGCATAATCATAAGCATATGTTACCTATTTATTTATCTTTGTTATTTTATTTTAAGGATTATATAGATAGTAAATATTAAATGTACATCTATTTTATTTTGAATTTAAATAGTTTACATATACTTGATTTATTATTATTATATATAATGTATTTAAGTGTTGAGTTTCTTTTATTTGTCGGTACACTATTTTGAACTATTATATGAGAATGATGGTATTTATATGTCAATATGAATTTATTTTATTACTTGTAGTCACATTTAATTGTTATTATGGGTTAAGCTTTATAAAGTTAAAGTGTGGTTAGTTTAGAGGCATGTACATGTTAACATTCTGATTATTATATTAAGTGTATGTGTGTATGTGTAGGTTCATTTGGCAACATAATTTGGGAGATATTGCTAGGTAAGTTAACTCTTCACACTTTATTTATTTTTAAATAAGTATCCCATTTTCCATGTATATATGTATGTAGATTTACATGGAATGTCACTTGTATTTGTTTTTACATGACCTCTATGTCAAGAATTATCCTTTCAAGATTATATGTATATATGTATGTAGATTTACTTGGAATGTCACTTGTATTTGTTTTACATGACCTCTATGTCAAGAATTATCCTTTCAAGATTATATGTCAAGGTTACATTTGTCACTTGTAGATTTACTTGGAATGTCACTTGTATTTGTTACATTTGTATTAATTTTTTTTGTTCCTCATAAATACTCAAATACATGATATTTGAAAAAAAAGAAAATTTATAGAACATAAGCCCAGGCATTATTTATATTTTATGTTCATATTTGTTGAATTATACTATTAATTTATTTTATGTGTATGTATGACCTTACTTTAGAGACATTTTCACAGGAATTATATTTTTCTTGCTAATTGCAACAGTTCCGAAAACAATGAAGAAAATACTCAAAGTGCCATCCCTTTCTCTTCATCAATATACCGTGTAAGGTTTCTTTGTTATTCTTTAACTTTTACCATGCCAATATATATTATTAATATAAATGCAGATAGTACAAGTGGATCTATGTGGGGTGTTTTTTTTTCTAATGTATATATGACAAAAACTCTAAATTACTCTCTGTTGAACTAATAAAACACGAAGTTTACTTATATTCGGAGTTTACCATCTCACGAAGCCCCATCACTTTTTAACTTCATTTCACAATACACATGGTTGAAAATAAGATTTCTTACTTGATAGATATGTAGGCTTTGTTTGGGAAATTTTTTAGTGTTGGAAGAACTTATATTTTCAATACATGAATAGGTAGGGTCACCATTTTCAGCCTCACTGGAACCCGTTGCTTAGTAACTTCTGTAGATCCGTAACTAATTGAAAATTATAGTGTTATGGTTTTTCTTTAATCCAGTAGTAATATTATTGGCGGTGTCACTGGTGATGATAATTTTACTAGTCCAATTGGTGCTGGGATTGTTGGTGGTGAAGTTCATGCTAACTTAAGGAGTATCATTGGTGGTAACTTTAATAATGGCATAAGTGGTGGTAGCATTGGTGGTATATTGGGTACTTTTAAAAGTGGGATTGGTGGCAGCAAGACTAGCATCTTTAGTGGTTACATTGGTGGTACCAGAAACGATAATATTAGTAGTGGATTTGCTGGCATTGATGGTGTCATTGGTCCTGGTGCTCTTATTAGGGCAATTGGTGGCATTGAAAGCGGTAATCTTTGCTAGAGAATTGGTGGTGGTATTATTGGTGTTGGTGTTCAAGTTCGTGCTAGCTTAAGCAGTTCCATTTATGGCCAGTTTAATTATGGTATTACAGGTGGTAGCTTTGATGTTATATTAGTTAGTCTTAGTAGTGCCATTGGTGGTGGCATTGGTGGTTGCATTGGTGGTAGCTTAGTGGTCGTATTGGTAGCTTAGTGGTGGTATTATTGGTGTTGGGGTTGAAGTTCGTGCTAGCTTAAGCCGTTCCATTTATCGCCAGTTTAATTATGGTATTACAGGTGGTAGCATTGGTGGTATATTGTTTAGTCTTAGTAGTGGCAATTTATGGTAGCATTGCTGGTAGCTTTAGTGGTAGCACTGGTTGTATATTAGGTTATATTAGTAGTTGATTTAGCTTCGGAGATGGTGGTTGTGACGCCCTCCAAACCCGGGTCAGTAGTTTGGGGTTCACAACACACATATTATATAAACATGTATATGAAATATTATATGCAATTATCCTTATTTACGCAACCACGGATCCCAACAGGTGAAAGTATGAAAACCAACCACAACCTTGACTTTTATTACGTCATATCAAATCCCAACTAGTTTAACTTACAACTGAAAATGAAATCATTCTTACAAACTTGCATAACTCAAACTAGCTCGATCCAACTCAACCGGGAATCCTAGATCGTATACTGGACCGGGGATCCTCGTTACCAATAATTTCCATTTTAACTGTAGAATGACTTAAACAGATTCACAAGGGTTAGCTAACTAGCTCAGCAAGTTATAATAATAATAATACCGGGTGTTAACAATGATCAATTGAAATGATTCATAGGAATCTAGTTCCTTGTTAAGCAACTATTAGAATTGGATATTCATTTTTAAGTTTAAAACCAAGGTTAGGCTGCTGATCAGTGACACACTAACCCGATTAAGGCACACAGCTTTGTTCTCTATACTGGATTCAAGGCACACATTGACCTAATATGACCACCAATCTGGTCTGACCTCGAATCTGTTCCATATTAGAAACCTGTCCAATTCTATAACAATTCAACATGATAAATATTGTATTTCAATAAAACAGAATCATAATTAACATTGATAAAACATTTATTTCGGGGCATAAAGTAATTCATTAATATCACCAGAGTATATCAGGGTATGTATGAGGAATAACTTCCAGCTTGTAGGAGAATCAGGAATTAGATGAATAATGGTTATACAGGGTTTAGTTCACTATACCATAGAATTGCTTTCGCAACCAGATTTTCTAAAACCATCCAAAAAACGTTGCTGGTGAAAGGTGATTTCATGTCTATTTCAAGGGATTTTAAAAACATTGCAATTGAATCAACAAAATTTTGAGGTCGTTATAAATACATATTATTGCAATACATTATATAATCGTTACAATAGATAAGAGATTTGGGCCCAAAAGTTAGGCGGTCTTGTTCAAAACTTGTCAGCGGGCTTGCTGAAATTGTTTTCTCGGCTTTCTATTAAATAAACAAAAAAAAACACAGACTATCAAACAATCTCCACTGCGACGAAAGATTAAATCTTTGCTGAAATATTTCTCTCAAACACTGAATATTAAATCTTTGTAAAGACTCAAGCTCCAAGAAGATTAAATCTCGGAAAAGCTTAAACCTTGAGCGAAATGTATTTTTTTCCCAAATCAGCTTTCCTAAAGTTCTTTCAATTCACTAAATTTAATTTAGGAGAAGATTAAATTTGGTCGATTATTGTTAATTATTTTTTAATTTACCTCCTTGCTTTTTGTTTCTATGTTATTTTGTGTTTGGGATCTTTTATGGATGTTACACTATGTGTTAATTAGGGTTTTATTTATTAAGTTATATTTATCTGTCAATCGTATCTTATTATCAGTTCTGAGTTGTAATGGGATTTGTTTGGAATGACAGTGGTATGAAATTGTAAGGTATCACTTGTCGTTGTAAAAGTAGAATTTGTATTTTCGACTTTTTGTTTGCTCCATGTTCTAATCGTTTGTTAATCTTTATAGAATGAAGTACTACAAAGAAGAAATTCAATACTTTCAGATGTTTTATTATATATTGACTCGTTAAATAAAAAGCTTGTGTCCAATCGCCTAGGTCATATAAAGGCATTTGTATAATTGTTTATTAATAATCAATTAAGCAAGTGTTATTATAATTCACATCTTATAATTTTTTTTACTGGTTTCATTTTATAAAAAGATAAAAGAAAATTGTGAGAAGATGACCCGAGCTACGGGAAGTGAGAACGAATGTCTTGAAAGAAGAGATACCATAAGTGTCGATAACAAGAATAGTTCAAGGACGGAGATGAGATATGTTACTAATACAAATAACGAAGAAAATGACAACTATAGTATTGGTGGAGGACATTGATCTGCAACTATGACCTTGCTACCTACTACAAGGAATGTATCAAGTTAGCAAAAGTGGAAAGGTTGCCATCTTTTATAACATGGATTCCCTTGGATAGGTAAAACATTTTGTGCTCTTTCTTGACAACTCCTTATCATTTGGTGATAAGGAATTAAATTAAATTTCAATATGAGATTCTCAGATTGTTATTTACAAATCCCGGTACCTGACTTTCTCTTTGTAGGGTCGTTTCTCCACAAACATGGATCAAATCGACTCATCAAAAAAGCATCTTCTGCTCAAGGTAAAATATCAGAGTCTGGAGGAACATCTCGATTTGGTCGCTTTGGCTTTGGCTCATAGTTATAAACAAAAATATCGAAACCACGACAAGACAAACAGGTATATTGTAATTATGGGACATGCATATCTGATATTCCTTGTTATGGCCTCCACATCTAAATGTCTTCCACTATGATTTAGTTGGATAGTACACACACATATGTTTTTTCCTATGGTTTTACATGGTTTTGTTTCTGCTCGGGTAAGTTGTTTAAATTTTTGTCAAATTTTACCGTTTTCTTTGATATATGGTTATTCGATTAAGGTCGTGTCAAATTTTACCCTTTTTGCTAACTTTTTTTAATTATTATTTCACAATTACTAGGTCATAGTACCTATTAGGGAGGAGGAAGTTAAGAATGTAGTCTTGTTCATGCATCAATACAACTCACTAGATCCACATGGGTCGAACCCGCCATTTTTCAAACGTATTGAAATATTTTTAAAAGATATGTTGTTCTATTTTGTCAGATTTTCTTTGATACACGACATGGGCCTAGGGAACTAAATCGTAGGCTTGTATGTCTTATTCCTAAGGTTAAACAACTGAAACATATGGAAGATCTTTGACCTATCTATTTTTATAATGTTGTGATGCGCATACTGTCGAAGGTGGTGGTGAATAAGTTCAAACTATGTTTAATCTAGACAGTGTCTAATAAACAGAGTGCTTTTAATGAAGGGAGGCTATTAGCTCATAATACAATGATTGCTTTGAAGTCACAAGGGAGAAAAGGGTGTGGCTGGGTTAAGAATTGATATTTTATGGTATAAGATAGGTTGGAATGGATATTTATTGATATAACGATTAAAGTTCTCTTTTACAACTTAAAAAACTTTGGTACACTTTATTTTCTCCTTTTTACCATGTACGAGATTCAACTATCCGCCACTAGAACTCAATTTGTTAATTATATGGATAGAAAGGATTTTATCATAGAATTGATTTGTTGAGAAATATGTGTAAGTAAAACTAAATTGAACACAATTTGTCTCTCTAATTAATAACCACTCTTTAATTTGGATCAAATTTCTCCATTGCAAAGTACTACATTATAAACAATTATAGCCTCCATGTATTGAGAAATACATGTATACAACACTCTATAATCCACCAACATACGAGGAAAATTGTAATGTTTCTATCATCTCTACTATTTTTTTATTTATTTTAAATTTAGATTAATTTTAATTTCCATATTGTTAACCATGTTTATTAGATTTAAGGTTTAAGAAATCAAATACCATTACTCAGCTATTATATCACACATTACCATTCTCTTATAGAGGAATAAAAATAAATTGGGGATATTTTGATAAAGTTTTTGGAGAAAACCTAACCATTTAGCAATATCATTATAAATCATTAACCGTCAAGGTCTGCTCCAAAGAATGATGATCCAATGGTACATCAAGCATTTTCTTGGTGTTGGTGATATTGATGACAAAGTTGTTCTCAGAGAATGACAAGTTATTAATTTTTGATTATCTTGGAAAGTATTTTTATATATTTCTACGATTTAACATAGCGTTATTATATGATTTTATGTGCGAAAATTCACAAGCGATAATATCTGATAGTGTTTATAATACATAAGTTGTATTACACAAAATATGATCATATATTATTGATTCTAGCAAGCTACAATAATTATTGAATTCACTTTATATGTTGAAATATATGTGACCCTCCTAACCATCCTAAGAGAGAGTCTTATTTATTATTTTTATATATAAACAAGAAGTAATGAGTTGCTTATGCAATGAGAGCCAAAAAAAGGTGAAACAAATTAAACAGGAGATTTTGTACTCCTTCCATTCAACTTTTATCTGGCATCACTTGATCTATTTATCGAGGAAATACTTGATAACATAATAGCAAGGCACACTTCCCTTGCAACAACAACAAGTTAAATGCTTTGTTCTTATATGCAGCTTAAGCAAAACACTGAAAATACTTTTTGTTTGATTATATATTCTTTGTGAGATGCATAGAAAGTAGAAACATGTTGAATTCTTTATTTGTAGATACAATGTAAATATTACAAACCATGGCAGTTTATAGATGATTTAAGAATTACAAGTGCAATGATTTTAATTGTAGTCCATTTTTATTTCATCATCTAATTGCTTACAAAATTTTAAGAATTGGATTATTCCGTGCTCATCTCTGTTTTACATTATTGGATATTGTGTGACTATATGTTCATATCACACGTTTATTTTAACCAGAGACAAGATTAATAGTAAAATATGTTAGTTCCTCAATTCTCTTTGAGAAGCTTTAAGAAGTTTTAACAAAACTATGTCAAATTCATAATATGAGCCATAACCTTGTATCCTACTTCCTTTTGTAAGACCACACAATCACTCATAAACCAGACAAGTTATAAATATTTTCTCTATTTACCTCTTACTAACCATTTCGAAAAACAATGAAATATTTATAAATATTCTACTACAAACTTACAGGTGTTCTCTGTAGTTGCAAGTGATAGGCTATCTTACTGGTATAGAGATGATTCTTAAGGATGTTAGTTACTTGGTACAACTTGGAAGTGGGGCTGCCGATGATTCCATCCTCTGAATTACCCATTAGTGATTGCACCAATTATTTCTAAATCATTTTATGCTAAATACTATGCTATCTTATACCTCTAAAAATTTAATTTGATTAAATGTTGTTATGGTAATATTAATTTGTACATGACAATTAATTTCCTAATTATTGTGAGAGGTTTTTAGAGTTGAATCTATTATAGTAGTACTTCTATTATTGTTAGTTAGGGTTGTAGTAGTACATATATTATTGTTAGTTGAGGCGAGGAGGAAATTTATATATAATTTCACTAAATAAAATTTAAAACTCTCCACAAAATGTCATTTTCAAGTTAAGTTTTTTATACAATGCTTACCACTTAATTTATAGAAACTCATTTTATTTACAATATAAAATAAATTATAGTAATGCTTGTTTACCTATGCTTGTAAATCAATACCCAATTAGTTGGTGTTACCTAATAACACACGAAATTACTTATATATGGAGTTTCCCATCTCACAAAGCCCCATCACTTTTTAACTTAATTTAACAAGACACCTGGTTGAAAGTGAGATTTCTTACTTGATAGAGATGTAGGGTTTTTTGTGAAAATTTTTTAGTGGTGTACGAACTTATATTTTCAATACATGAATAGGTAGGGTCACTATTTTCACCCTCACTAGAACCAGTTCCTCATGTAACTACTATAGATCCGTAACAATTCAAAAAGTATAGAGTTATAAGTTTTTCTCAAATCCAGTAGTAATATTGTAGGCGGTGTCATTGGTGGTGGTAATTTTACTATTTCAATTGGTGGTACTAGTAGTCGTAATCTTAGGAGTGGAATTGGTGGTGGGATTGTTGGTGGTAAAGTTTGTGCTACCTTACGGAGTATCATTGGTGGTAACTTTAATAATGACATCAGTGGTAGTATCATTGGTGGTATAGTTGCATTGGTAGTAGCATGACTAGCACCTTTAGTGGTTACATTGGTGGTACGTGAAATGATAATATTAGTAGTGGATTAGGTGGCATTGATGGTTACATTGGTCCCGGTGCTCTTATTAGTGTAACTGGTGACATTGGAAGCGGTAATCTTGGTTAGAGAACTGGTAGTAATATTATATGTATTGGTGGTGAAGTTTATTCTAACTTAAGCACTTCCATTTATGGCCACTTTAATTATGGTATTACAGGTGGTAGCATTGATGTTATATTGGTTAATCTTAGTAGTGGTATTGGTGGTAGCATAACTTGAATCATTAGTGGTGGTACTCATGGTAGAATGGCTAGTTGGCATAGTGGTATCATGGCTGAAATATTGGTTAGTGTTAGTAGCGAAAATTGTGGTAGCAATGCTAGTAGCTTTAGCGGTAGCATTGGGTGTATATTAGGGAATATTAGTGGTTGATTTAGTTTCGGAAATGGTGGTTGTGACACCCTCCAAACCCGGGTCAGAAGTTTGGGGTTCACAACACACACAATATATAAATCAGTATATGAAATATTATATGCAATAACCCTTATTTACGCAACAACGGATCGCAACAGGTTAAATATGAAAACAAGCCAAAACCTTAACTTTTATTACGTCGTACCAAATCCCAACTAGTTTAGTTTACACCTAAAAATGAAATCATGCTTACAAACTTGCATAACTAAAACTATAACACAAAGCTCCCGCTAGCTCGATCCAACTCAACCTGGAATCTTAGCTCGCATACAGGACCGGGATCCTCGTTACCAATAATTTCCTATTTAACTTTAGAATGACATAAACAGGTTCGCAAGGGTAAGCTAACTAGCTCATCAAGTTAAACTAACAATAACCGAGGGTAAACAATGATCAACTGAAATGATTCATAGAAATCATGTTTCTTGTTAAGCAATTTTGTAATTGGATATTCAATTTTAAGTTTAAATTGGATATTCATAGAAATATTTATAAATTTTCTATTATAAACTTACGTGTGTTTTCTGTAATTGCAAGTGATAGGGTGTCTTGCATGTATGGAGATGATTCTTAAGGATGTTCGTTACTTGGTACAACTTTGAAGTATTCCATGGTCTGAATTAACGATAGCATGCCAATGATTCCATCCTCCAAATTTCTCATTAGTGATTGCAGCAACTATTTCTAAATCATTTTATGCTAAATACTATGTAAAAAATATGCTTCATGTGCGGTGGTCTATAGTAGACTTACTATATCTTAAACACTGCTTCTTGCATTGATTTACACCTTTCTTTGTGGACTTATTTTTATGTAAATTTTATCAAATTCAAATGAGTATTTAAAGTGTTGTTAGGACTTGGTTTTAGTGGAACAAGTCTTGAATTTTGGTGTGACTAATTTTATTGAAAACATGAATTGTTAGTTTCTTGATGGATTATCTAGGTACAAGAAGATAAATCCAATTAGAAGTTATTTTGCTTGCTTAAATAGCAATAATAACTGTTGACTTACAAAGTGAGAAATATTATAGGTTCTATTAGCAAATAAAAATAAAATTTTGGTAGAATAAAAAGCCAATAAGCCATAGTGGGAACATATTAATTATAATTTAATTGACTAATCTATTTCAACTAAAAAAGATAAATGTTCATTTCAACTTAAAAGATAAATATTTAATAATTTAAATAAAGATAAATTAAATAGTTTTAAGGGTGGCTTAATTAATTTACATATTTAGAATTTGGATCAAATCAATTTTTCTAAAAAAATAATGAATCTGGATTTTATACAAAATTTTGAGGCCCAAGAATGGCGCAAATTAAGGCACGTCCAAATTAGATATATGTAAAATACTTAATTTTATTACCTTTCGTTTCTTCGAAAAATAATGTATATTTATTAAATTTTCTTTAAATATATTAAAAATGTGTAAAATTTTATCCGATTTAGAATTTTATCCCAAAATATTTTAGTGTAAAAAATTGGATGAAAAATAAAACTATCAAAAAAATTATTTCGATATTTTTAAAATTCCGAATTTGAGTTAATCCAAGTTTTTCTCTTTAGGAGAGAAGCAAAATTTTATAATAAAATATATGTACAGAGAGCTTCGGACCTTTTTAAATATGACTTTCTTAAGATCGAATCAGACGAGTTTTTCAATTTTTTTTATGGTTTATATTTAACACTAAATATAATTTATTTTAATATAGCCTTTACCAATATTAAGTACCTTATTTACAAATATTGATTCAATAATAATTAGTCAATTTAGTTGTTATATAATTGGACTTTAAATTGGATCCTGGAAAATTGTTCATTGTTTTTATCGAATTGTTTAAACTTATATTTTTTCTAAAATACTAGGTGTTGTGGGGAGGCCATAAAGATAAAACAATTTTTTTTATATTCACTATATAACATATTTTCTTATTCATTTATTAATGTTGTGTATTTTTTTAGAAAAGACATATCAATATTCATTAATCTTGACATTTACATATTTTATATAAGTTACTTTATAATTCAATATTAAGTATTTAATTTGTACAATTTATTTTGCAAACATAAATATTTTTATGATGCTTAATTAAGTTTTATTTTTTACAAAATTGTATTTTCCTTGTAAATTTGAGTAAGTAGATTTGAGAATAATGTGTTTTTTTTATCATAACAATTTATGAGTTCATGTTCTTTATTTTATCCTTACAATGACGTCTCAATAATGTGTTTAACATATTTTATTAGCAAGAAAATCATAAAAAACTAATTTACACTAATTGATATCATTTCAATTTAAATAAATATTGACTTTACTATCAATAATTCATATAAATTTCCAAAAGTTGATTGTTCAACCGTGTTAGTTTAACAAGATAATATCAAGATAATATCATTCAACAAAATAAAATATACATGTTTAAATTATTTAATCTCCATTAATTTATTTTGTAACTTTTACCTAAAATTATGAAAAGCCCTTTATAATAGAAAAAAGTCTAATCATATATAAAATAAAATTTACTTTGTTAGAAATACACAACATTATGCAATTTTTTGTGAGCATAGTTTGTACTCTTGTATTGTATCATCCTAATTTTTCTTCTGGTCAAAACTTGCTTCAATTCTTCTTCTTGCTGATCAAGGCTTGCTTCTTCTCAGAGTTTGGCTTTATGAATGAGCAGCAAAGTGTAGACTTCATCACAATTATAGCACTTGATCTTTGACTTGTAATTTTCCCATACCTTGACTCCTTGCTATCATTTTTCCTTTAATTCCTCTTATCAGGGTAAAGTTTGAGTAACTACAGCCTTTTTTTCAAAACCATTTTTTTGAAGTCTATATAGCCCATATTTCTAAACTTTTTAACTAAAAGAGTATCAATTTGTAGGATATCTTCATCATTACCATGATCAATTTCAGTTCTTGAATAATTTTGTAAGTCATCACGAGTATTTGAGACTCAGTGTCAGACTATACAATCATGGCATTTTGAAATGACTCTTTCTTTCAATTTTTTCTCTTATTTTTCCTCTACCCTTAGAGAAACAATGTCTTGTCCCATTTCGTCTTAATTTTCTACCCCATCTAGGGTTCATTAGTTTCAGAATTCCATATATCTCAACTAGAGATGTGTCTTAAAGATCATAGTTATCCCTTATTGATATAACTTTCAAGTCACCCTTTTGAGGGATTGCAAGAAGAACCTTCAAGTTTGAATGTGCTGGATCATACTCTATGTCAACAAGTGACAAATCATTCAACAATTTCTCAAATATATCATAGATTTCAAACAAAGACTCATCAACTTTTGAGTCAAAGTGCTCATACCTTATCACAATTATACTCTATTGTTTAGTTTGGCTTTCTACATGAGGAACAAAGTGTCCGACTTTATCACAATTATAGCACTTGATCGTAATTTTCCCATACCTTGTCTCCTTGCCATCATTCTTCCTTTAATTCCTCTTATCATGGTAAAGTTGGAGGAACTACAGCCTTTTTTTCAAAACATTTTTTTTAAAGTCTATATAGACCATATTTCTAAACTTTTTAACTAAAAGAGCATCAATTTGTTGGATATCTTCATCATTTCCATGATCAATTTCAGTTCCTCAATAATTTTGTAAGTCATCATGAGTATTTGAGACTCGGTGTCAGACTATACAATGATGGCCTTTCATATTGAAATGGCTCTTTCTTGCAAATTTCTCTCTTATTTTTTCCTCTACCCTGAGAGAAACATGTCTTGTCCCATTTGGTCTTACTTTTCTACTCCATCTCCAGTTCATTAGTTTTGAGAATTCCATATATCTCAACTAGAGATGTGTCTTCAAGATCATAGTTATCCCTTATTGATATAAATTTCAAGTCACACTTTTGAGGAAGTGCAAGAAAAACTTCAAGTTTGAATCTGCTGGATCATACTCTATGTCAACAAGTCAGAAATCATTCAACAATTTCTGAAATCTATCATAGATTTCAAAAAAAGACTCATCAACTTTTGAGTCAAAGTGCTCATACTGGTGATTGAGTATTCTCCTTGGAATCTTCTTGATAGCGGTTGTGCCTTGCACTTAACCACCTAAGTGTCTCAATAGTCATCCGGACTTTACATAAATGATATTCATTAATTTTCAAGATAGGAAATTTGAGGGTTTCATATCTGCTCATATTGTTGTTGATTTGGTTTATGGCTAATGATGACCGCACATTTTGTTGAGTTTCATTATCTGCCATTAATAATTATTTTCTCGATCTTAAAGTGATTTTATATAAACACCAAGCTTTGATATCAATTTTTAGGCCTTTAGTTACCTATAGAAGGGGTCAATATAATTATAACAATCAAATCCAATTATGTACTCAATAATGAAGAATAGTTTTTACATTATTGAATAAAAACTTATTACAAAATTCCCTAGCTGTACATGAGCAAATATCTTGAGAGCTTGTAGGTTATGCCTATGATAAAATAAATGCACAAGTGTTAACCTACTAGTGTTAACCTAATTTCTGCTTCTATACTGCACACTTACACACAATCAATATAAAGATAAAATCAATAAGGAATCCTAATACATATGCTATAATATCAAAAAAATACTAATATGAACAATATTGATGAGAAGTATTCATGAATAAATAGTGATGAGGTCATTTTTGTTAAACTTTCATATGAAATACTAATGGAAAAAATGTGATAGTTATTTACTAATATCATCAACTTTTGACACCATTTTTTTGAAGTTTTATAAACCATTTTTTAATTTTCAGGAAATCAGAACTCAATTCCTACCACATGGGTAGGTTCCGCCTTTGGGCACAAATTGAAGTATGTTCTGGGATTTGATAAACTTTGAATTTAAATTTTGATCTCCTTTTTTAATATTTTTTCTTGGAATTTGGTGATCTTATTATTTTTTTATATTTTCTTAAAATATTTGCAAGAAATGTTTATTCAAATAACTAATTTGGATTAAAATTACTCAAAGAACTATAAAAAATGGGTAGTACAAAATATAAGTAATGTAAATGATATTTAAATAATTTTAATATATTTTTGTAAGCATTAATTATTTGTCCAAAACATATTTTCATTATAAAATTTTCTCAACTGAAGTTAGAAACTTATAATTTTCTGCTTAAATCATTACTTTGCATGATTATTAAAATATTTTTTTAAGAAAAATATTTTCTAACACTAATATAATCGTAGATTCAAATCATAACTAAAAAATTACAAAGTTGGTATGAAATTTAAGTAGTCATTTTCTACTATTTGTTATATAGAAAAAAAATGCTTATTGGGCCATAATAGTCATTTCATACCAAAGTGAATATAAATGAGGAATTACATAAAATCTTAGGCCAAACTTAGTAGAATATACTTCATCCCATAATACATGTTTTCTGAACTTTGTTCATGTGAAATTAATAATTTTACATATCTTTTTAAAATAATAATTTTTTTTGAATTAAAGTTTAATATTAATAATTTTATTCAAAGAAGGAAATTCTAGAAGTAATTTTTGTACGTATCCACTTTATTCATCTTAAAAAAATAATGGAATTATGTTTTGGTACATATTTGACAAAATAATGTTCTCTTTGCATTTCATACCCACCTTGTAAAAAAACCCAAAATTTGTTGGAAAACTTGTGTATTGAAAATTTTGAGTTACAAAACAAGTTTATAAATATAAGCATTGTTTTAAATAATAAATTTTCATTAGAATTGAAAATATTAAAAATATTCATTATAATTATGTCAAAGTACATATGGGTAAGTCAAACAACTTATGTACTTAGACACTATCAGCTGATTTCTCATTCAATTTCTTCCCAATTTAGATTTTTCCCAATCAACGGGTGAATGAATATGGTATATATAGTGTTACCCACAATATATTGTCATTTTACATGTTCAAATCAAATTGACTAAGAATAGAATAAAAATCAACAATCATATTATCATTCATTTTAATTCCTATGTTTAAATAAAGATAGCAATTAGTAAATATTTTTAAAATTGTATCTTTTTTCCCATAAGTATAACTTGTTTGTCAAAAATTTGGTATTCAATCTTATACCTCCAGAAATTTAATTTGATTAAATGTTGTTATTGTAATATTAATTTTTACATGACGAATAATATCTCAATTATTGTGAGAGGTTTTTAAGACTTGAATGTATGATAGTAGTACTTTTATTATTCTTAGTTAGGGTTGTAGTAGTACATATATTATTGTTAGTTGAGGTCAGTAGGGAATTTATATATAATTTCACTAAATAAAATTTAAAATTTCCGAGAAAATATCATTTTTAGTTAAGTTTTTTATAAAATTCTTACCACTTAATTTATAGAATCTCATTTTATTTACAATACAAAATAAATTAGAGTAATGCATGTTTACTTATGGTTGTAAATCAACACCCAATTAGTTTGTATAATACATGGAGCAGACTTTCTTAAATTATATTTTTATAAAAAGAAAATTTTTTAATTTGTAATAAGAAATTAATACTAGGATAAAAAATAATTTAAACTAAATTGGGCCCATTGAAACCCATGATATACAATTGGGCCTGCAAAGTATAGAATATTAAAATGTAGGTAAAACCCTAATATGAGCACAAGCCCGCCGCCCTTACAAACAAAATGAATTTGTACATGGCCATCAAATAGGCCATAAAATAGTGTTTTGGAGTTATTTGTATTTTCTATCAAAGAGTGTTTTGGTGCTCTAAGGTTAAACACATCTCCAAATGAATTGGTGGAGGACTAATCAAATGAATTGGTGGAGGACTAAGTGGATAAGGTTTACAGGTTATCATGAATTGATGTTGTTTAACAAAGTTAAGGTAATAATTTATATCTCCCTGTTTCTTCATTTTCTTTTCATATGTGTTATTTGCATAAACTTTTGGTAGAAATCAAACACTGAAATAAGTATCTCATTTTCCATGTATATATGTATGTAGATTTACTTGGAATGTCACTTGTATTTGTTTTTACATGACCTCTATGTCAAGAATTATCCTTTCAAGATTATATGTCAAGGTTAGAAAAAAAATCAGTTACATTTGTAATAATTTTTTTTGTTCCTCATAAATACTCAAATACATGATATATGAAAAAAATGAAAATTTATAGAACATAATCCCAGGCATTATTTATATTTATGTTCATATTTGTTGAATTATACTATTAAATTTATTTTATGTGTATGTATGACCTTACTTTAGAGACATTTTCACAGGAATTATATTTTTCTTGCTACTTGCAACAAGTTCCGAAAATAATGAAGAAAATGCTCCAAGTGCCATCCCTTTCTCTTCATCAATATACCGTGTAAGGTTTCTTTTTTATTCTTTAACTTTTACCATGCCAATATATATTATTAATATAAATGTAGATAGTACAAGTGGATCTATGTGGGGTGTATTTTGTTTCTAATGTATATATGACAAAAAACTCTAAATTACTCTTTGTTGACCTAATAAAACACGAAGTTTACTTATATTCGGAGTTTAAGATCTCACGAAGCCCCATCACTTTTTAACTTCATTTCACAACACACATGGTTGAAGATGAGATTTCTTACTTGATAGATATGTAGGCTTTGTTTGGGAAATTTTTTAGTGTTGGAAGAACTTATATTTTCAATACATGAATAGGTAGGGTCACCATTTTCTGCCTCAATGGAACCCGTTGCTTAGTAACTTCTATAGATCCGTAACTAATTGAAAACTATAGAGTTATGGTTTTTCTTTAATCCAGTAGTAATACTGTTTACGGTGTCACTGGTGATGGTAATTTTACTAGTCCAATGGGTGGCACTAGTAGTCGTAATCTTAGGAGTGGAATTGGTGGTGGGATTGTTGGTGGTGAAGTTCATGCTAACTTAAGGAGTATCATTGGTGGTAACTTTAATAATGGCATAAGTGGTGGTAGCATTGGTGGTATATTGGGTAGTTTTAAAAGTGGGATTGGTGGCAGCAAGACTAGCATCTTTAGTGGTTACATTGGTGGTACCAGAAACGATAATATTAGTAGTGGATTTGCTGGAATTGATGGTGTCATTGGTCCTGGTGCTCTTATTAGGGCAATTGGTGGCATTGAAAGCGGTAATCTTTGCAGGAGAATTGGTGGTGGCGTTATTGGTGTTGGTGTTCAAGTTCGTGCTAGCTTAAGCAGTTCCATTTATGGCCAGTTTAATTATGGTATTACAGGTGGTAGCTTTGATGTTATATTAGTTAGTCTTAGTAGTGCCATTGGTGGTGGCATTGGTGGTTGCATTGGTGGTAGCTTAGTGGTCGTATTGGTAGCTTAGTGGTGGTATTATTGGTGTTGGGGTTGAAGTTCGTGCTAGCTTAAGCCGTTCCATTTATCGCCAGTTTAATTATGGTATTACAGGTGGTAGCATTGATGTTATATTGGTTAGTCTTAGTAGTGGCAATTTATAGTAGCATTGTTGGTACCTTTAGTGGTAGTACTGGTTGTATATTAGGTAATATTAGTAGTAAATTAGCTTCAGAGATGGTGGTTGTGACGCCCTCCAAACCCGGGTCAGAAGTTTGGGGTTCACAACACACATATTATATAAACCTGTATATGAAATATTATATACAATTACCCTTATTTATGCAAACACGGATCACTATAGGTTAAAATATGAGAAACCAACCACAACCTTGACTTTTATTACGTCATACAAATCCTAACTAGTTTAACTTACAACTGAAAATGAAATCATTCTTACAAACTTGCATAACTCAAACTAGCTCGATCCAACTCAACCGGGAATCGTAGATCGCATACTGGACTGGGGATCCTCGTTACCAATAATTTCCATTTTAACTGTAGAATGACTTAAACAGATTCACAAGGGTTAGCTAACTAGCTCAGCAAGTTATAATAATAATAATCGGGTGTTAACAATGATCAATTGAAATGATTCATAGGAATCTAGTTCCTTGTTATGCAACTATTAGAATTGGATATTCATTTTTAAGTTTAAAACCAAGGTTAGGCTGTTGATCAGTAACACACTAACCCGATTAAGGCACACAGCTCTGTTCTCTATACTGGATTCAAGGCACACATTGACCTAATATGACCACCAATCTGGTTCGACCTCGAATCTGTTCCATATTTAGAAACTTGTCCAATTTTATAACAATTCAACATGATAAATATTGTAATTCAATAAAACAGAATCATAATTAACATTGATAAAACATTTATTTCGGGGCATAAAGTAATTCATTAATATCACCAGAGTATATCAGGGTATGTATGAGGAATAACTTCCAGCCTGTAGGAGAATCAGGAATTAGATGAATAATGGTTATACATGGTTTAGATCACTATACCATAAAATTGCTTTCGCAACCAGATTTTCTAAAACCATCCAAAAAACGTTGCTGGTTAAAGGTGATTTCATGTCTATTGCAAGGGATTTTAAAAACATTGCAATTGAATCAACAAAATTTCGAGGTCTTTACAAATACATATTATTGCAATACATTATATAATCGTTACAGTAGATCAGAGATTTGGGCCCAAAAGTTAGGCGGTCTTGTTCAAAACTTGTGAGCGGGCTTGCTGAAATTGTTTTCCCGGCTGTCTATTAAATAAACAAAAAAAAACACAGACTGTCAAACAATCTCCACGGCGACGAAAGATTAAATCTTTGCTGAAATATTTCTCTCAAACACTGAATATTAAATCTTTGTAAAGACTAAAGCTCCAAGAAGATTAAATCTCGGAAAAGATTAAACCTTGAACGAAATGTATTTTTTCCCCAAATCATCTTTCCTAAAGTTCTTTCAATTCACTAAATTTAATTTAGGAGAAGATTAAATTTGGTCGATTATTGTTAATTATTGTTTAATTTACCTCCTTGCTTTCGTGTTTCTATGTTATTTTGTGTTTGGGATCTTTTATGGATGTTACACTATGTGTTAATTAGGGTTTTGTTTATTAAGTTATATTTATCTGTCAATCGTATCTTATTATCAGTTCTGAGTTGTAATGGGATTTGTTTGGAATGACAGTGGTATGAAATTGTAAGGTATCACTTGTCGTTGTAAAAGTAGAATTTGTATTTTGGACTTTTTGTTTGCTCCATGTTCTAATAATTTGTTAATCTTTATAGAATGAAGTACTACAAAGAAAAAATTCAATACTTTCAGATGTTTTATTATATATTGACTACGGGAAGTGAGAACAAATATATTGAAAGAAGAGATACCATAAGTGTCGATAACAAGAATAGTTCAAGGACGGAGAGGTGATATGTTACTAATACAAATAACGAAGAAAATGACATCTATAGTATTGGTGGAGGACATTGATCTGCAACTATGACCTTGCTACCTACTACAGGGAAATGTATCAAGTTAGCAAAAGTGGAAAGGTTGCCATCTTTTATAACATGGATTCCCTTGGATAGGTAAAACATTTTGTGCTCTTTTTTGACAACTCCTTATCATTTGGTGATAAGGAATTAAATTAAATTTCAATCTGAGATTCTCAGATTGTTATTTACAAATCCTGGTACCTGACTTTCTCATTGCAGGGTCATTTCTCCACAAACATGGATCAAATCGACTCATCAAAAAAGCATCTTCTGCTCAAGGTAAAATATCAGAGTCTGGAGGAACATCTCGATTTGGTCGCTTTGGCTTTGGCTCATAGTTATAAACAAAAATATCGAAACCACGACAAGATAAACAGGTATATTGTAATTATGGGACATGCATATTCGATATTCCTATGGCTTTACACACACATATGTTTTTTTTACCGTTTTGTTTGATATATGGTTATTCGATTAAGGTCGTGTCAAATTTTACCCTTTTTGCAAACTTTTTTTAATTATTATTTCCCAATCACTAGGTCATAGTACCTATTAGGGAGGAGGAAGTTAAGGATGTAGTCTTGTTCATGCATCAATACAACTCACTAGATCCACATGGGTCGAACCCGGCATTTTTCAAACGTATTGAAATTTTTTTAAAAGATATGTTGTTCTATTTTGTCAGATTTTCTTTGATACACGACATGGGCCTAGGGAACTAAATCGTAGGCTTGTATGTCTTATTCCTAAGGTTAAATAACTGAAACATATGGAAGATCTTCGACCTATCTATTTTCATAATGCTGTGATCCGCATACTGTCGAAGGTGGTGGTGAATAAGTTCAAACTATGTTTAATCTAGACAGTGTCTAACAAACAGAGTGCTTTTAATGAAGGAAGGCTATTAGCTCATAATACAATGATTGCTTTGAAGTCACAAGGGAAAAAAAGGTGTGGTTGGGTTAAGAATTGATATTTTAAGGCATAATATAGGTTGGAATGGATATTTATTCATATAACGATTAAAGTTCTCTTTTACAACTTAAAAAACTTTGGTACACTTTATTTTCTCCTTTTTACCATGTACGAGATTCAAGTATCCGCCACTAGAACTCAATTTGTTAATTATATGGATAAAAAGGATTTTAACATAGAATTGATTTGTTGAGAAATATGTGTAAGTAAAACTAAATTGAACACAATGTGTCTCTCTAATTAATAACCACTCTTTAATTTTGATCAAATTTCTCCATTGCAAAGTACTACATTATAAAAAATTAGAGCCTCCATGTATTGAGACATACATGTATACAACACTCTATATTCCACTAGAATACGAGGAAAATTGTAATGTTTCTATCATCTCTACTATTTTCTTATTTATTTTGAATTTAAATTAATTTTAATTTCCATATTATTAACCATGTTTATTAGATTTAAGGTTTAAAAAATCAAATACCATTACTCAGCTATCATATCACACATTTCCATTCTCTTAAAGAGGAACTTAAATAAATTGTGGATATTTTGATAAAGTTTTTAGAGAAAACCTTACCATGTAGCGATATCATTATATATCATTAAGCGTCAAGGTCTGCTCCAAAGAATGATGATCCATTGGTACATCAAGCATTTTCTTGGTGTTGGTGATATTGATGACAAAGTTGTTCTCAAAGAACGGAAAGTTATTAATTTTGATTATCTTGGAAAGTGTTTTTATATATTTCTACGATTTAACATAGCGTTATTATATAATTTTATGTGCAAAAATTCATAAGCGACAATATCTGATAGTGGCTATAATACATAAGTTGTATTACACAAAATGTGATCATATATTCTTGATTCTAGCAAACTACAATAATTATTGAATTCACTTTATATGTTGAAATATATCTGACCCTCCAAACCCTCCTAACACAGAGTCTTATATATTATTTTTATATATAAACAAGAAGTCATGAGTTGCTTATGTAATGAGAGCCAAATAGGTGAAACAAATTGAACACGAGATTTTGTACTCGCTCCATTCAACTTTTATTTGGTCTCAGGCATCACTTGATCTAATATTCGAGGAAAGATTTAATAACATAATAGCAAGGCACACTCCCCTTGCAACAACAACAAGTTAAATGCTTTATTCTTATATGCAGCTTAAGCAAAACACTGAAAATATTTTTTGTTTGATTATGTATTCTTTGTGAGATGCATAAAAAGTAGAAACATGTTGAAACCATTATTTGTAGATACAATGTAAATATTACAAACCAGTTCAGTTTATAGATGATTTAAGAATTATAAGTGCAATGATTTTAATTGTAGTCAATTTTTATTTCATCATCTAATTGCTTACAGAATTTTAAGAATCGGATTATCCTGTGCTCATCTCTATTTTAAATTTTTGGATATTGTGTGACTATATGTTCATATCACAGGTTTGTTGTGGAAGCCTCGGGGCTGAAAAACTGCACTGAGAAAGATGAAATGTTTAGTCATATTAGTCATATTGTTAGTGCGGTTATGGTACCTGCGTACATTGATAGTTGAGAAGTTATTAGAAGGGCATAGAATTATACAACTGGATCTTATGGCCTGGACTTAATAAAGTAGCATGAAAGGATTCGAGGATAGATCATGTGAGAAATCTAAATGAGGTATATTGTCATTTCTTATATTCAATGTTATAGATTTTGTTGCATCTACATATTGACCAAACGCTTCAGTTTCTTTCTCTAATTTTAACTTCTCCTGGACAGTGCAAAAATAGAATAGAATATTAGCCCCATATACATCCCATACTGCACATGATGATACGTCCCACTTGCCTACACTGCACCTCATCTTCTCAGCTCGAGATGCTTCTTGAATATCACATATTGCTTGATGCCATTGAATATGAAAAATAAAAACTTAATGCTTAATATGTATATATATATATAGATGTATAAAAATATCAACCCACAAACCCTATATCATGAGGGTCGGATACCATGATGAAATTATAAAAACAAAGATTGATATGTGAAAATATGGAGTGTCTCCATGGACTACATTGTATTCTCTGTGCTTATTATTCTAACTGAGAACATACAAATATTTAAAGGATGGACCAACTACTGAGTTAGCTAAAATCATGCAACTACTTCCTACAAATACTCTAACACCCCCACTTATTCACAACTCTTCCTAATATTAGTGAAACAAACAAATGACCTAGTCTACCTACGTGGTTTACATGATTCAGCAGTAAGACAAAATAAATAAAACTTAATACAAATATTATTATCTAAAAATAAGTTTTAGATTAAATCTCAACAACTTTTACCTAAAATTAAGAAAAGCCCTTTATAATAGAACATTATCCAATTTTTTGTGAGCATAGTTTGTACTCCTCTAATGTGTCATCCCAATTGTTCTTCTGGTCCAAACTTGCTTCAATTCTTCTTCTTGTTGATCAAGACTTGTTTCTTCTTAGCGTTTGGCTTTCTGAATGAGCAGCAAAGTGTCCGACTTCATCACAGTTATATCACTTGATCTTTGACTTGTAATTTTCCCATACCTTGACTCCTTGCGATCATTCTTTCTTTAATTCCTCTTCTCACTAGAATTTAATAATAGGTGTAGTTATGTTGTGTATATTTATTAGTGCGTATTATGTGTCCTTTGAAAAACTCACTCAAAAACACTTCATGTTAGGTTTTTAAATTTGTGATCACGTACCCACTAACACATTGAATCAGAGTATTAGTTGAACCAACTTGTGTATAAATAGGCTATTAGCATATCATTTTATCTCTGTATAACATCTTCTCTTTTCAGGTAGTTCTATTTCCTATATTTTTACTTATGTATTTTACATGTTTAAGAAAAATAATATTTTATTATATAGATTTGTTATTAAATCTAAAGATGCGTATTTTTATATTAAAAATAAACATTTCTAGTTATCTAAAATATTTAAGTAAGGTTAAAAAATTATTTTAATTTATATGTGCATAATTTAATTTAATATATATTTATTTTATCACTAGAATTTAATAATAGGTGTAGTTATGTTGTGTATATTTATTAGTACGTGTTATGTGTATTTGAAAAACTCAGTGAAACACTACAGGTTAACAAAGAGATAATGTTTGTTTAAATTTGTGATCACGTAACCACTAACCCATTGAATCTGAGTATAAGTAACCAACTTGTGTATAATAGGCTATTAGCATATCATTTTGTCTCTGTATAACATCTTCTCTTTTCAGGTACGTTCTATTTCCTATATTTTTACTTATATATTTTACATGTTTATTGCATACTTCTATATATATATATATAATATATATATATATAATTAAATTATATTTTTATGAACTTAATGTATGACTATTCTAATTCACTTGTTATTAGTTTATTTTATTATTTAGTTCCATGTTTATTGTGTACAACACTATAGTTTACTTAATTAATCATTTAGTTTGATGTTGATTATTACATGTTTTTGTTAATAATCACCATTTTTTTGTAAATATTTAATGCATGAATTTATGTTTATAATTACATGTTTTGTGCATGCATAATAATTCATATGTTATTGTTAAATATATGTTTGATTTAGATATGCATTTAGATTAGTGCACCAAATTAAATATATGCTCATTTATTAAATTGATTATACTTATTTTGTATAATGATATTTTACACGTAAGGTTATGAAAATTTTATACACCAATATTTATATTTTGTCCACTTGCATAATCATAAGCATATGTTACCTATTTTATTTATCTTTGTTATTTTATTTAAGGATTATATAGAAAGTAAATATTAAATGTACATATATTTTATTTGAATTTAAATAGTTTACATATACTTGATTTTATTATTATTATATAATGTATTTAAGTGTTGAGTTTTTTTTTTGTCGGTACACTATTTTGAACTATTATATGAGAATGGTGGTATTTATATGTCAATATGAATTTATTTTGTTACTTGTAGTGACATTTAATTGTTATTATGGGTTAAGCTTTATAAAGTTAAAGTGTGGTTAGCTTAGAGGCATGTACATGTTAACATTCTCATTATTATATTAAGTGTATGTGTGTATGTGTAGGTTCATTTTGGCAACATAATTTGGGAGATATTGGTATTAAGGTAAGTTAACTCTTCACACTTTATTTATTTTAAAATCTTTTAAATATTTTTGTACTGCTTTTGTTTTAAAATTTATGGATGATGTACCCTGTTTTACAAATAAGAATTCCCAGTAAGCTCTCACTTATGAACCAGTTAGTAATTGCTTATAGTTCCTGAACTATTGATACCTTACTAGGGAGTGGCGCATTTTGACAGAAATTATGAACTTTTGATACTGTGTCACCAGGTATTTGTGCCTTAACTAGCTGTAGAATTTATATCTTATGTCATATGGATGTTAATTAAATTAAGTGTATGTGTGTATGTGTAGGTTCATTTTGGCAACATAATTTGAGAGATATTGCTATTAAGGTAAGTTAACTCTTCACACTTTATTTATTTTAAATTTTTTAAATATTTTTGCACTGCTTTTGTTTTAAAATTTATGGATGAAGTACCCGTTTTACAAATAAGAATTACGTAAGCTCTGACTTATGAACCATTTAGTAATTGCATATAGTTCCGGAAACTGTGTCACCGGTATTTGTGGCCTTAACGGCTCTGAAATAAATTATGATACTTGATCCACTAGTGTAGAACTATTTTCTTTGTGGGCTTTTGGCTCATTAGTCACAAATTTTCAGGTACTTAGCTTTTGCTACATCTTAAAGCTGGATGCTTTGGAACAATATTTTAGTGATTATGTTTGTATTGGAGCTGCGTCTCCCAAGATATCTTGCTTTATTTTCAGCTTAGATGATTTTAATTCTGTCTTGAATTTTAGAATTTTATGAAAAACTAGAAACTTATTCTTATTATCGATTTAATTTGGATTTAATTTGGAGTTT
>NW_027419369.1:0-202896 GCF_009905375.1 Apium graveolens
TCGTTGAAAATATTTTTATAATAATCGAAACACTAATTCAAGATTCAACACTAGTTAGCTGTACTAGTCAAAATGATGCTTGACTGTTAAAATGTCAAAAAATCAATTTATTTTGTTATGAAATTTTGGTTATATCACTAATATATAATTTATTGACATCATATGGTTGGATCGTTGAAAAATATTGTTAAAATAATAAAAACACTAATTCAAGATTCAACACTTGTTAGTTGTACTAGTCAAACTGATGTTTGACTGTTAAAATGTCAAACAAAATAAAATTATTTTGATATGAGATTTGGTTATATCACTAATATATAATTTATTGACATCCATACTGTTGGATCGTTGAAAATATTTTTAAAATAATTGAAACACTAATTAAAGATTTAACACTAGTTAGTTGTACTAGTCAAACTGATGATTGACTGTTAA
Organism: Apium graveolens; assembly: GCF_009905375.1. Lineage (NCBI taxonomy): Eukaryota > Viridiplantae > Streptophyta > Magnoliopsida > Apiales > Apiaceae > Apium > Apium graveolens. Next base: position 436 of record NW_027419369.1, read on the forward strand.
AATGTCAAACCAAATAAAATTATTTTGATATAAAATTTTGGTTATATCACTAATATATATATCTATTGACATCCATACGGTTCGATCGTAGAAAAATATTTTTAAAATAATCGAAACACTAATTCAAGATTCAACACTAGTTAGCTATACTAGTCAAACTCATGCTTGACTGTTCAAAAGTCAAACCAAATAAAATTATTTTGATATGAAATTTTGGTTATATCACTAATATAAATATATCTATTGACATCCATACGGTTCGATCGTTGAAAAATATTTTTAAAATAATAGAAACACAAATTCAGGATTAAATACCAGTTAGCTGTACTAGTCAAACTCATGCTTGACTGTTAAAATGGCAAACCAAATAAAATTATTTTGATATGAAATTTTGGTTATATAACTAATATATATATATATATATTTACATCCGTACGGTTGGATCATTCATAAATATTTTTAAAAAATCGAAACATCAACATGGGACTAAACAGGATAAGTAGCACTGGTTAAATCATTGGTTGATTGTTAAAATAGCAAATCAAATAAATTAATTTTTTTCTGAAACTTTTGTCATATCACCAATATACACAGTTGACATCCGTACGGTTGGATCATTTATAAATATTTTTAAAAACCAAAATATTGATAGAGAACTTGACACTGGTAAGTAGTTTTAGTCGAATCACTAAAATAAACATCTTTTGTTTTTTGAGTATCTAATCATATAGATGTCAATATTTATTTTTTTTAAGTAATATTTTGTTTTACTAAATTAATAATATGTTGTAATTTTAATGTAAAAGAAAAAATTAAGTATTACTTTGAGTCCTAAATAAATAAATAATAAAAAGTGATAAATACATTTTTAAATAAATAAAATCTTATAGATAAATGAGTTAGATATTTAAATATTATTTAAGATATTTTGTTTATATATTTATATAAATTTTAAAATACAGGTAAATTTTAAATCGCGCTCATTATTTCATTTTTTCACGGGCCACCTATTTATTTTTTCACTTAATCCTGTTTTTGATTAACCCCTCTTTGTCTCAATCGCTCTTCCAACTCCCTCTCTCTCTTCCTCTCTCTCCTAACTCTTATTCTCTCCCTCTAGTTACTTTAAGTATAGATCTAGTCACGGAGTGTCAAATTAATTGATTTCAGCTTCTCTGGACACGGTTGTGTGTCAAATTTGAAAGTTTTAATTAAGGTTTCTTCAAATTGGGGTTCTAGATTTCAATTAGGGTTCAAATCAAAGTTTCTCTACTTAAACTTGACTTATTATGTTCTCTCTTTCGTTTCAGGTCCTCTTCAGTTGATTTTGAGGGAAGTGGAGGAGGGGGATTGTCTCCTGGGAAGTTGAGGAGTTTGTTGATGGGAGTTGAGAAGTTGAGAAAACAAGGAAGGCCTCAAGAAGATGAAGAAATGGATTCTAGTTTTGACTTGAGATCTCAAGATTTTGAGATCCATGACAATGGTATTTTACACACACAAAAAATATTTTTGTTTTTGTGATTTCTGGATTTTTAACTTTATGAAATAATGGTATTTAAGTGTTTTTTTGTCTGATTTATATGGCTTGATATAAGTGGAAAGTGTGCTAGTATCAATGACGACAAAATAACAACTAGATCGATGAAGTGGAAAGTGTGTTGTATTGTATAACCGGTAGAACAGGTAGCTTGCTTTGCTTCTATATGACTAACAGGTAGAAGTGGAAAGTGTGGTAGTATCAATAATTTCAAGTTTTGGACGGAGTAATCGATGATGGGAGCATACTAAATGTTACTCCTATAAGATAAAACAATCTATGAAATAGCAAGTTTAATATAAATGCAGTGGTGCTGATTTTTAGTCACAAGTTTAATATCAAAGTATGAGTCCTAAATAGAATTGATCTGTATTTTAAAATTTAATTGTTGTTATTGAGGAGAGTTTGCTAAGAGTAGAAATTTGCTCTTATTAGATCGGAATAGTTGCTGAAGCAAATTGAATAAGGGTTTTAATATGCCATATTTCTCTATCTCTATGTGTATATGTACATGTAATTGTGCTAATTCTAATTGTCTAGCAGTGAAGTTATATTGTTGCGTAGAGTATGGTTTATTAGCCATTTGCTGGTTTTTAGATCGGAATTTAACGCTAGCAGTAAAGTTCGGGTTTTGATGTGGGGGTTCATCCATTGCATCAAATTCAAATATTTCTGAAAAGTTCACGCCAGAATTTTAATCAGATAACAAGGCTAATAATGTTAAACTAGTCAAGGAATATGATATTAAGTTCCATGCTTGAGACATTTTCTTTTCCCCGGTAGCAATTCGATGTAACACCAGAGTAACATGCCAATTGTTGAATACATAAACCAGAAACATACCGTTCCACAGAGGATCAGATTTATGGAAATTGATTGAGCTGATTTTAGTCCTACCATTGCAGCTAAACACTACATAAACATCAGAGAACCCAGTTGACTCAACAGTGGCCAAGTTGTTCCCTTCAAGCAAGGCAACGGTTAGTAACCACCCTTCCCCCTGTGCTTTAAGTCCATGGTCACTGCCTATGTTTTTAATTATGAAATGATGAGATAAGTTAACAGAAAAAGATTGATGTAATAACACAATAAATACAAATAAATATTATCTAGTTGGATTGGATGAGAAGCAGTAGGAATCAATAAGAATGTAGAAAGTACAAAAATATGTATCTCTTGATTTAATTTAGGTTAGAAACGCAAAATCTAGATATGTATAGCATGTTGGCAGTACGAAACTCAAATTATCAGTATCATACCACAGTTAAATATATAAGAGACTGTACTTACTAAATCACCTGGTTCTTAGCAGGAGAGTAAACATTTTACTTCAAATTAATTACAAAATTGACTTGAAGAACATACATACTTTAGATAAATACCTCTCTTAACCCTGGCATGCATAAAACGTGATACAAGTGCCAGCACCTGTTGACCTTGAAGAACTAATATAAAACATGCAATAACTTCCCCAACAGAATCTGGCAAGTCCAACCTAACAAATTCAAGCCCTTGAACTGTGTTAGATATGGTTAAGCAGAGGTGCAAAAGCAGATAAAACCCCATAAAAATGGTAGATGTTGTCGTAAAATTAGCAAAATACTAGATACCCAGTTTCCAGAGTCCGACTGTGGCTCCACCTGTAGTGATGCTAAAACTTGTTCCTTGTCGGAAGCAATGTCCATAGGATCAACTAGGCGTACATTTTGAGCCAACAAAGTAGCATGCTGCTCAACACTTTCTCTTACACCTTGTCTTGCCCCATTTTCTATCATACCTCGCATCATATATCGTACTCTGCAAAAAGTTAAATTGGCTTTTATAACCGGTCTTGTCCCTAAAGCGAAATCTATCTCATTTGAAAGGATTTTTATTTCATGCTACCGGGGTAATTTGTACTTGAAGCAGGCTGTTGTCGGGCACCCAGTCATTGATCCTGTTTGTGGGGAAAAGGTTGATACCTCTGGATTTGGTTGATTATATTCACTTGAGATGAAGTAGTGAAAACTGAAAAGTTTATTTCGTAGAGAATTAATCTTGTAAATCGGGAACAAGTCTCGTTGTCGGGAGGGGTACTTTTACCGGATTTTTCTAATCCTGACATGCAAGATGAATTTCAAATTTTTTAATAATTTTTTCATATGACTAAAATTGATATATCTTAACATCCGTACGGTTGGATGTCGAAAAAATCATTTTAAAAATTAATCTTGTAAATCGGGAACGAGTCTCGTTGTCGGGAGGGGTACTTTTACCGGATTTTTCTAATCCTGACATGCAAGATGAATTTCAATTTTTTAATAATTTTTTCATATGACTAAAATTGATATATCTTAACATCCGTACGGTTGGATCGTCAAAAAATCATTTTAAAAATTAATCTTGTAAATCGGGAACGAGTCTCGTTGTCGTGAGGGGTACTTTTACCGGATTTTTCTAATCCTGACATGCAAGATGAATTTCAATTTTTTTAATAATTTTTTCATATGACTATAATTGATATATCTTAACATCCGTAAGGTTGGATCTTCGAAAAAATCATTTAAAAATTTAACTTGTTAATCGAGAATCTCATTTTATACACTTATACTTTTACAATGGTTTCCTTAAAAAACCATTGTGTAAAGATAAACTAAGATAATATTTTTTTATTATAAAACCGTTGTGTAAGCATATCACCTTTTTTCAATCTAACGGCTAATATCTAATCTCATTTCAATCAAGGGCTGTCATTCCGACACATCAGCAATCCGAGTAAAATGTTGACAACCTATCATCGGGTGCCAGCTCATCAGGTGGTGCCCATTGAAATTATAAATTAACTATTTCAGACAACTGTTTTATTCCATTGTATGAAGGTATCTAAGACAACCTTTCTAAAAACTGTTGTGTGAATTACACAACGTAATATCTAAAAGCTTGTATGAGACCAACTAAGACAACACTTTTGTTTTAACATAAAACCGTTGTTTAAGAATATCAGCTATTTTTCGATCTAACGGCCCATATCAAATCTCATATCAATGAAGGGCTTTAATTTGGCCACCTCAGCAATCCTTGTGAATGATTTACCACCTATCACGTGTTGCCACCTCAATACGTGGTACCCACTGAAATTTCTTAGACAACTGTTTTCAGACCGTTGTTTGATGGTTTAGAGGACAACCTTTCTGAAAAACCGTTGTCTGAATTGTTGGGTTCCGAAGGGATAAAACGCAGCGGATAAACGTAAATAAAATAAAATTTTGAAACCCAAAAACAGGATCCATCTATAATTATGTGCAGATTATGGAGATAACGAATCATACCTTTCAAGAGATTAACTTTCACGAACTCAACGGAGATCCTAGCTATCACGCTTTGTGTCTACCTCTCGGAGAAAACCTCTATGGTATCCACACGAGCACCTTCAAGAACGTCTCACGAACTTGACTACGGTATGGATGTACTAGCCTCCTTCTTGACGATCTGAATTGCCTCTGCCTCTCTTTGCTGCTAGGGTTTTCTTAAAAAACGTACAAGCCTCTTTAACCTCTCATTATCTATTTATAATGACTGATTAAAAAGGCCCATAATAGCAAAGCCCAACCCTAGTAGGTATTGGATTAAATAATAAAATGAATTTCTATTATTTAATTAATAACTAAGTCATACTTAATTATTATGGGCAAAAACATTCCTTTTAATTCGAATTTATATTATCTCAATTAAGTCTTACTTAATTATAATAAAATTCAAATAATCATCAATTAATTTAAATCCATAATTTAAATTAACTATTCCATTAAGTGCTCTATTTGTGCGACCCTATAGGCTATTATTTAATTGGCAATAATTTTATTCTCTAATAAAATTATAAACAATGAGCGGTATCTAGTAATACATCATTGTTACCCAATTAAACAATAATTAAATCATGATTAGATAAAACCTTTCGTGATTAATATTTTTCGTGTAATATAATCCCTTTAACCATACATATTATAGATTAAACTCGAGGCATGTATTTAGTCATCCTCTTCAACATTTAATCCGGGTTTACTTGATCCATGAGTAGATTATCGAGACAAATCATTATTTGAGCATGGCCATGCTTTTATAATCTCACTCAATCAAGAGGCCAATAATATCTCTCCTAATTATAGGAGGGTTAAATCCTTTATCTATCATTCATATTTCTCATACGACTCATGATATACCCGATGTCCACTTTTATCATCACCCGATCAAAAGTAACTTTTAATGTAGTCAAAGTATATTAATCCTCGTATAGAAATATAATGATTTCAAGTCAAAGGATCGTTACACCATTATCACTGTGAGTCTTTCTTATGACTTTATTAAACATGAAGAATCTCACTGTGGGTCTGTCCAGTACCATGTACTCTCACATGTATATGTATTGACTTTAGTATCCCCATACTTATAACCAATGAGATGTGGTTATCTTGTCAAACAACATACTCTATCTATGTATTATTATTGTCCTATATAATAATACTCGACTAGGGACCTTTAAGAATATGATATATTATATAATCTCAAGTTCAAGTCATGTACTTAAACTATACAATTTGTATCATGATTCTAAGGACATTTATTATGCTAACAAAATATCGCAGTAATTAAGGTCATAATAAATACATTTATTGAATGATCAACTGACATAAAGATAAAAGAATAATGTATTGCCTCTAGGGCACCTACACTAACAATCTCCCACTTGCACTAGAGCCAATCACCCATATATCTAATACCCATGGAACTAGTGTGACCATCGTGCTTCTGCTGCGACAAGCCTTTGGTCAGTGGGTCTGCAATGTTATCATTTGTGTGCACTTTACATATGTGTATATCACCCCTTTCATTAATCTCTCGAATAAGGTGAAATCTCCTGAGTATATGTTTAGCCCGGGAGTGTGATCTAGGTTCTTTAGCCTGTGCAATGGCTCCATTATTATCGCAGTATAGATCAATGGGATATGCGATCGATGGAACCACTCCCAAATCAGAAATGAACTTTCGAATCCAAACGGCCTCCTTAGCTGCTTCACAAGCTGCAATGTACTCAGCCTCCATTGTAGAATCAGCTACTGTTTCTTGCTTTCAACTCTTCCAGCTTACAGCACCTCCGTTTAGACAAAACACAAAACCAGACTGTGATACAGTATCATCTCTGTCTGTTTGGAAACTTGCATCGGTGTAACCTTTTACAACGAGTTTCTCTTCTCCTCCATACACCAAGAATGAATTTTAGTTCTTTTCAGGTACTTAAGAATATTCTTAACTGCCGTCCAGTGACCTTCACCCGGATTAGACTGGTATCTGCTCGTCATGCTCAAAGCATACGAGACATCTGGGCGAGTACATACCATTGCATACATGATAGATCCAATTGCTGAAGCATATGGAACTTTATTCATGTGGTCCTTCTCATCCAATGATTTCGGACACTGGTCCTTAGAGATCGTTATCCCTTGAGACACGGGGACATATCCCCTTTTGCATTTTGCATTCCAAAACGATGCAAAACCTTATCAATGTATGTGCTCTGACTTAGACCGATCATCCTTCTAGATCTTTCTCTATAGATCCTCATTCCTAGAATGTAGGATGCCTCTCCTAAGTCTTTAATGGAGAAATTGCTCCCTAACCAAGTCTTAACACCTTTAGAGAAGGTATGTCATTCCCCATTAGTAGTATATCATCAACATATAGTACTATGAATGCCACATACTCCCACTAACCTTCTTGTAAACACACGGTTCATCTTCGTTTTGAACAAAGCATACTCTGTGACTATTTCATCAAAACGGATATTCCATCTCCTAGAGGATTGCTTCAATCCATAAATGGATCGACGCAATTTACATACCTTGCCAGCATTCCTTGGATCGACAAAACCCTCAGGTTGTGTCATGTACACATCCTCTTCAAGGCTTCCATTAAGGAAGGCTGTTTTGACATCCATTTGCCAGATTTCATAATCATGGAATGCTGCAATGGCAAGTAAAATCCTTATAGACTTGACCATAGCCACTGGTGAGAAAGTTTCATCATAGTCAATACCATGAATTTGTTTGAAACCTTTTGCAACCAGCCTAGCTTTATAGGTCTGAACATTTCCATCCATGCCCTTTTTCTTCTTAAAAACCCATTTGCACCCTATGGGTTTTACCCCTTCAGGTGGATCAACCAAAGTCCATACTTGGTTTTCGTACATGGAATCTATCTCGGATTTCATGGCTTCAAGCCATCTCTTAGAGTCTGGACTGTTCATAGCATCTTGGTATGTGAGAGGCTCATCTTCATCTATGAGCATCAAATCACCACACTGAGTCATGAGAAATCCATATCTCTCTGGCTCATGGCGAAATCTACCAGATCTACGAACAACCTGTGTTTGTTGAGCATTATCATTATTCTGCTCTTGTTCCACTTCAGTTCAATGCTATTTTGCGGTTCTCGATCTTCATCGAGATCTATAGTTCTCCCACTGTTTCTTTTGGAAACAAAATCTCTTTCCATGAAGACAGCATCTCGAGCAATAAACACTTTCTGCTCAGAAGGACTATAAAAATAATTTGTTTCATTAGGGTATCCTACAAAAATGCACTCTTCGGATTTAGGTCCAAGCTTGTCAGATTCTTGATGTTTCACAAACGCCTTACATCCCCAAACTTTCATAAAGTTCATGCCTGACCGTTTCTCTTTCCATATCTCATATGGAGTCTTTTGAACCTTCTTAGTAGGAACACGGTTAAGTGTGAAAGCCGCTGTTTCTAGAGCGTAACCCCAGAAACTAATTGGAAGATCTGCATGACTCATCATCGATCGCACCATGTCCAACAAGGTGCGATTTCTCCTCTCTGAAACTCCATTCCATTGAGGTGTTCCTGGCGGAGTGAGTTGTGATACAATACCACACCTTTCAAATACTCTCTAAATTCGGTGCTTAAGTATTCACCCCCACGATCGGATCGTAAGATCTTAATACTTGCATCTCCGCCAATTTGCTTCTCTACTTCAACCTTGTATTCTTTAATTTTTCAAAAGAATCGGATTTGTTCTTCATAAGATATACATATCCATATCTACTGAAATCATCAGTAAATGTTATGAAGTAGTAGCCTCCTCTAGCCATTACACGCATTGGGCCACATACATCACTATATTAGCTCAGACGTTTAGTGGCCCTTTGACCCTTACCAGTGAAAGGGGCTTTAGTCATCTTACCAAGCAAACAAGATTCGCATTCTTGGTATGATTCAAAATCAAACTTATCCAAGTATCCATCCTTATGTAATTTGGATATGCGTTTCTCATTTATGTGGCCTAGACGACAATGCCAGAGGTATGTTTGATTTGAGTCATTCATTTTAAGTCGTTTGTTTTCTATATTACAGACAGGGTTATCTAAATCAAGAACATATAAACCATTAAATAAACGCGCAACACCATAGGTTAAATCATTCAAAGCAAAAGAGCAACTGTTGTTCTTTATGTAAACGAAAAACCTTTCTTGTCCAAACAAGAAACAGAAATAATGTTTCTGCGAATCGCAGGCACGTAAAAACAGTCTTCTAGTTCTAAAACAAGCCCAGAGGGCATAGATAAATAATAAGTCCCTACAGCTAAAGCAGCAACTTTTGCTCCATTGCCTACTCTTAGGTCCACTTCTCCCTTAGCCAAAGTTCTACTTCTCTGCAGGCCCTGCACATTTATACAAATGTGAGAAGCACATCCAGTATCAAATACCCAAGATGTAGAAATAGACAAATTGACTTCTATAACATAAATACCTGATCCAGAAATCTGAACTGCTTTCTTTTTCTTCAGATCCTCCAAGTAAATTGGACAGTTTCTCTTCCAGTGACCATCTTTCTTACAGTAGTGACATTCACCCTTGGCCACACCACCTTTAGGCTTTAAAGCCTGTTTGGGACCTGACTTTGGCTTGGGTGTAGAATCAGATCCAATCTTCTTCTTACCCTTCCATTTGCCCTTCCCTTTGGCCTTACCTTTATTTCCCACCATCAGTATGGGAGCAGGTTCAGCTGTCTTCATGTTGGTCTCATATGTTCTCAACATATGCAACAATTCAGTAGGTGTTTTGTCAAATTCATTCATATTGTAGTTCACAACAAACTGAGTGAATTTGTTGTTCAAAGAATTCATGATTAGGTCAATACCAGTTTCCGGACCAATCGGGAAACCCAAAGTTTCAAGGTACTCAATGTAACCAATCATCTTCAGAACATGTGGGCCAACTGGTTCACGCCCCTTGTTTGCAATTAAAAAGTGACTTACTCGTGTTGAACCTTTCTTGACGAGTTTGGCTTGCAAAAATGCTTTGCAAGTGCTCATTGATAGTATATGCATCCATATGCAAATGTTGTCTTTGAAGCTCAGCACTCATAGTTGCCAACATAAGACATGCAACATCATTTGCATCATTCATCCCTTGTGCGTGCTGCTCGTTCATCAGCAGTAGCACCCTCAGGAAGGGGGCCTGGAGGAGGAATATCAATGACACGAAGCTTGCGCTCCTGCCTGACGACAATCCTCAAATTCCTCTGCCAGTCTAGGAAGTTGTTTCCTCCTGTCAGCTTGTCCGTCTCAAGGACTGAACGTACGGATAGTGTGTTTGTGTTGTTTGCCATTACTCAGTATCTACAATAATAAAAGTGCAAAATAAATATTAGATTGTCTGAGTTAAAATTTTATGTTCATATGATTATGATATATTCGTAATATATCTCCCACTATTTTTTTTATCAAATTAATAGCCCTAACTATTAATTCGGAAAGTATATCCCATAAATCTTTCTAGTGAGCCAAGATCCATATTTCGTCATGTTCTAAGTCAACCACTGATATCCTTAAACATGATATTTAGGTAGACAACAGTTGTCAATTATATCATATATAATTCTTGGATAATTTGGTGAACAACAATTGATCTTATCTATCTAATAGATTTTTAACCAAACTCTATGCTTCTAAGTTCATAATAGTTGAATATAACTGTTTATATTCACCTTATTATGATGACTCAGTTAAGTTAGACCCAATGATACAACATCCGAATATAACCGTTTATATTCATCGCATTTCACCATGATAGATAGGAGTCCCCTGCCAGTGACAGCCCTTCCCCTTATCGATCTAGGATTTAATGAGTGTTCATTCATTGGAAAGCATCTGATTAAAACTTAATATTTTTACTTAGGGATTTTTAATTTAGAACGATCATGATCCCATCATAAAGAGATTTCCAATTTTTCCTTGAATAAAATACTTCAAATCAATACTCGTCAATGGTTTGATTTCCAGGTAGTGGAGGAGTCACATCGGTCTCGCTTAAAACCACAGCCTTACAAGTTCTATGAACCCGTTGTTGACAAAATCAGCCCCATGTCAGAAATAAAGAAAATTCGTATTTTATTCCGTGTTTCATAACACGAGAATCTCATGATCGTTTGTTAATTTTAAATCTTGAGTCGTTACAGATTTTATCTTGTTTAAAGGCATGGCATGGGTGATGTATCTAATACATACATGCATCATTAATCTAATTAAAACATGCATTTTCTACTCTACACATACTATTTATACATCATATGAAAAGTACGTAAAGTAAACGTGCAATAGTTATGGCCCAATCCTATGTGATCTTTTCAGGCTAATGAAAAGATCAAGGTCAATCTATGGTGTAAAAGTAACTATTACATATGTCTTCTCTATTGCTTCCATTGTCTCCTTGGCCTCCATAGGATGCCTCCTCTTTCCCTTGTCCTTCTTGGATGTTACATTAAGAATTATACTAATGAACTTACAAAAGAACTCGAGTTACATTCGAGATAAAACAACTACAAATAGAAAATGACATGCAAGTCGTATTTATTACAAACCAAAAGAATAAACCATTACAACTAAGGTCTTAAGGCCATAACTATGCACCATGCTCAAGTAACCATTAAAGAACATGATAGATCATATAAAGATGACATACTATTTATCATTTATCATGATCCAATCAAGAATAATAAATAAGTAAAGCGTATGTCATAAGCACAAATTAAAACTAAACCCTAAGCGTATGGCGGAAATTTTTGCAAAATCAAGTATCAGAATACTAGAAAAACATTATCAGAATACTATTCCAAAAGCATGTATCAGTATACACACGATCCATATCCCAGTTACCAAAAACGTGTATCAGTATACATATTTTAAGAGATCGCATACTATATGAGTTATGGCAGATCTTAAACATACTAGTATCATTATATAGATCATTAACAGATTCATCATATCATTCATATAACATAACTGTTATCATGGCAGACTCATATAACATAACTGTTATCATGGCAGACTCATCAGACATGCATACTTGTAAAAATACAGTAAACACGTAACCAAATCAGCCCCTTAAACACGTAGCTCTGATGCCATTGTTGGGTTCCGAAGGCATAAACGCAGCGGATAAACGTAAATAAAACAAAATTTCGAAACCCAAAAACAGGATCCATGTATAATTATGGGCAGATTATGGAGATAACGAATCATACCTTTCAAGAGATTAACTTTCACGAACTCAACGGAGATCCTAGCTATCACGCTTTGTGTCTACCTCTCGGAGAAACACCTCTATGGTATCCACATGAGCACCTTCAAGAACGTCTCACGAACTTCACTACGGAATGGATGTACTAGCCTCCTTCTTGACGATCTGAATTGCCTCTGCCTCTCTTTGCTGCTAGGGTTTCTTAAAAACGTACAAGCCTCTTTAACCTCTCATTATCTATTTATAATAACTGATTAAAAAGGCCCATAATAGCAAAGCCCAACCCTAGTAGGTATTGGATTAAATAATAAAGACGAATTTCTATTATTTAATTAGTAACTAAGTCATACTTAATTATTATGGGCAAAAACCTTCCTTTTAATTCGAATTTATATTATCTCAATTAAGTCTTACTTAATTAATAAAATTCAAATAATCATCAATTAATTTAAATCCATAATTTAAATTAACTATTCCATTAAGTGCTCTATTTGTGCGACCCTATAGGCTATTATTTAATTGGCAATAATTTTATTCTCTAATAAAATTATAAACAATGAGCGGTATCTAGTAATACATCATTGTTACCCAATTAAACAATAATTAAATCGTGATTAGATAAAACCTTTCGTGATTAATGTTTTTCGTGTAATATAATCCCTTTAACCATATATATTATAGATTAAACTCGAGGCATGTATTTAGTCATCCTCTTCAACATTTAATCCGGGTTTACATGATCCATGAGTAGATTATCGAGACAAATCATTATTTGAGCATGGCCATGCTTTTATAATCTCACTCAATCAAGAGGCCAATAATATCTCTCCTAATTATAGGAGGGTTAAATCCTTTATCTATCATTCATATTTCTCATACGACTCATGATATACCCGATGTCCACTTTTATCATCACCCGATCAAAAGTAACTTTTAATGTAGTCAAAGTATATTAATCCTCGTATAGAAATATAATGATTTCAAGTCAAAGGATCGTTACACCATTATCACTGTGAGTCTTTCTTATGACTTTATTAAACATGAAGAATCTCACTGTGGGTCTGTCCAGTACCATGTACTCTCACATGTACCTATGTATTGACTTTAGTATCCCCATACTTATAACCAATGAGATGTGATTATCTTGTCAAACAACATACTAGTCTATCTATGTATTATTATTGTCCTATATAATAATACTCGACTAGGGACCTTTAAGAATATGATATATTATATAATCTCAAGTTCAAGTCATGTACTTAAACTATATAATTTGTATCATGATTCTAAGGACATTTATTATGCTAACAAAATATCGCAGTAATTAAGGTCATAATAAATACATTTATTGAATGATCAACTGACATAAAGATAAAAGAATAATGTATTGCCTCTAGGGCACCTACACTAACATGAATTACACAATGTAATGTCAAAACCGTTGTCTTATATCCCTATACGTTAACATAGTAACAACGGTTTGTAATTGTTGTGTGAAAGATCTACTATAACTATATATTTAAAAAACCGTTGTCCGATTCGATGAGAGGATACAACTTGTACAACAGTTTAAAAAAGATGGATATCCGTTGTTTGTTCTGGAGCTCACACAACTATTTTTTCTGCAAAATCAATTCACCGTTGTATGATTTTTTAGGATGACGGTTTTTTTTAACCGTTGTCTGATTGCAAATTTCTTATAGTGTTGTCTTGCCCCATTTTCTATCATACCTCGCATCATATATCGTACTCTGCAAAAAGTTAAATTGGCTTTTATAAGCGGTCTTGTCCCTAAATCCAAATCCATATCATTTGAAAGGATTTTATTTCATGCTACCGGGGGTAATGTGTACTTGATGCAGGCTGTTGTGGGGCACCCAGTCATTGATCCTGTTTGTGGGGAAAAGGTTGATACCTCTGGATTTGGTTGATTATATTCACTTGAGATGAAGTAGTGAAAACTGAAAAGTTTATTTCGTAGAGAAATTGGGTAACGTATATGTAGTCCTTTCATTACCTATTCAGTTGTTTTTACCTATAATTGTTATTGCTTTCATCATTTTTTATATACATACGAGTCGTATATGATAATATTGATTTCCTGACAGTGAAATATCATACAGGTTGAGAAAATATATTTGCGGTCTTCGTCTCCGAGGAAAAGCAAAGAATAAAATCCTAAAAATATGTGAAACTTTTGGAGCAAATCATTATCTTTTAGTGAGGACTAGCTAAGGAAGCTCAAATGATAACTGAGGTATTCATAGTGCTCCGTTTCATGCTTATATATCACTCATTGTACATTGTTGGAGCTGCTATGTCAAGTTGAAGGGGTCTTGTTCACCTAGGCAGCTGTTGCCCATATTTCTGTCTATTAACACGGAAGTTCCCCTCTTTTCTTTTACTTTCATTGTCGTGCTTTACTTAAATCCTGCACAATTTTTGCTTAATATTTCGCACCTTTTGGGTCGGTTTTAGAGAAAACCATCGCTTATACACATTTAAGCGTCGATTGCTAGTTTAGGCGACGCTATTGTGCCCATGAGTAGACTTATTGCGTCGGTTGCTATGAATAACCGACGTTTAAAATATACAAATGTGTCGGTTTATAAACAGCCGACGCCTAAAATTAAGATAAGCGTCGGTTGATTGAAACAGTGATGCCAAAACAAATTCATAAGCGTTGGTTCCCTATGTCGCCGACCCACAATTGTGAACTGGGCCGGTTGCTAACACAATCTTCTCTCCTCCTGACATACTTCTTCTAAATTTAATAATGAAATTTTGGATTTACAAAAAATCAGTAAAAACCTATCTTTTTCAATATTTGGTTAAAATAAATTTATTAAGTTTTCGTATTTTTTTTATTTCATTTTCAAAGTCATCTTAAGTCCCTACAAAAATGATCATCACATTATTTTATTTAAGTATTTTTATCTTATAATAAATAATTTGTAGTAGATTTTATAATTTTGACAATAAATATAGGAAAGTATGTTTATTTCATATAAATTTAGAATCATATTTCAGAATTATAATTTTTTAAATGTTGAAACAAACATGAAAAATATGTTTCTTGCACAAATTTTATTTTTTTCTTAATTTGAAAAAGTTGAACTTTTGTAAGTAGATTAAAAATTAGAGAAATTACCAAAAATACGATTTTTTTTTACAATTTTACTATTTTTTTACAAATATTTACAAAAATACTATGCAACGAAAATCAACCAAATATGCAAATAGTTGTATCGAGTTTTTTTGGCAATCTAGTCAAACGCAAAAACCGGTGGAGATTACATATAATTGCATCAAGTTGCAAAAAAGTCATCTTTTTGAAAAAAAAATATTTGTAAAATCATAATTATGCAAATAATTAAAAAGTATATATATTTGTAAATTTTTTAAAAATTGATATTATTTTTTCAAAAATCTTTTTCAACTTGAATTTTTTTTAAAAAAGTCCTAAACATTATATAAATATTAAATATAGAACTTAACTCTTCATAAACCATATTATAGATTTTTACATAAAAATATGTTACACGTAAATTTCGTTTATTACTTGATCAATTTAATGATTCAATTATATTTTAAATTTTTAGCATTACTTTTTTTATCACTTATTATAAAATAATAAACTAAATTCTAATGAAATACCCCTATATATATCTTATCATTATTCACTTTTTAATTATTTATACTTGCGTACCTATTATGTACCCTGCTTAACCCACGTTACAAAGCTCAAGCTAAAAAACGTCGATTAGCGTGCAAGTGTAATTGATATTGTATCTCTCTCCACCTGTTCACGAGCAACTTCCTCCCTCTTTGGCCATCTCCCATCTATGACAATGGTTCTCGGATCCCTTCAATCTCTTCTACATAATCTTTCATATCGATCTATTCTACAAAAGGCAGAAGAGCTATTTAATTTTTTTTTTCTCTAATGCAGAAAATCCATGGAACTGCTTGGCTTAGTTGCTGGGTCTTATCTTAGCAAATCGACTTGGGCTTTTGGGTCTTCGTAGCAAATCAATTTGTGAGTTTTCATTCAAATCGAATTGAGCACTCTACTCAATTTATTTATATTAAATTAGAAATGAAAATTTTTTAGGTTTTAATTTTGGGGTTTTTATTGAAATTGATTTGACAATCTTTGTATTGAATGTATTTACCAACTAAGAATTCTTAGTTTTTTCTTTGTTTGTACTAAAAACCCTCAAGTTACAATATAATTTACATAAATGACATGTATGTAATGGACCAGTTCAACTAATCTATCTCTATTTTATTCCTAGAATTTGAATTCTGAGCCCTCAACTCTCTAGGTTTTTCCCCTATAGTCTATTATATGTTTCTCATCTCTATTCCCCTGATTCAATTCTTTTTAATTCTCTGCAATTCTCACCTCTGATATTTAGGAATTTATTTTACAGACACTGCATCTACACTGAGCTACATGACTAATATTATATAAAACACATGTTACAGGACACTATATAACCAAAATCTTCTGCTTTGTACTCTCAACTACTTAATTATCTTAAATAGAGAGAAAGTGAAGTTTATATTACTGCTTTGGGCTTCTCTTTACCTTTTTGTTTAGGTAACTAATAGATATGAAAATAGCACAATCAATGAGTAAAGCTGTAAATCACTTTTGTTTTCTATCCCTGGCTAATCAAAGTGATTAATTCATGTTTATTGACTTTCAAAATTAATATTCTATTCGTCTAATGTTCTGCTACTATAGATTATTTGTCAGGATTTTTAATTAATGTCAGTGTTTTTCTTGTCTCAGTTTGTGTCCTAACATGCTTTTATCTGAAACTATCTAGTAACATTATTGAGCCTGATTAATAGATTTAAATTTTCAACCTTGTATTAGAATGAAGATAAATAAATCCAAACTTTATTTGAGCAAATATTTTGTGGTAGTTGCT
This sequence comes from Apium graveolens, assembly GCF_009905375.1. Classification (NCBI taxonomy): domain Eukaryota; kingdom Viridiplantae; phylum Streptophyta; class Magnoliopsida; order Apiales; family Apiaceae; genus Apium; species Apium graveolens. The sequence goes on from NW_027419369.1 coordinate 17,489, forward strand.
TCAAAGCATAACTATGATAGATCAATGATAAAATTGATACACAATATTGGTGACTAATAATATCCATCTATTGTTATTGAAGCCATATAATTTCTTACAAATTTCTGTTCTTCTCTATCTCATTTAGTTTCTTTCGAGGAGAGACCCTATTCTTCTCTATCTCATTTGTTGGAATTAATCTGGTTTATTTTGGTTTGAATAACTTGAATGCGGTTTAATTTAATATGATGATGTTATGATTGCTTTATATATTTATCTTATGACCACGTGATATATGATTCAGGGGGACTATCATATACTTATAGCTTGATATGTTATCTTAATAGCAAGCTGATTATAATGTATCTATAATTGTTACTAATACTATTTCACAGAAGTCAAATATTATAATATAGTTATTATATCAGCAAGCTAACAATATTTTGATAGGGTTATCAGCGAGCCTAGAGTTACAGCTTGAAGTTATTCTGGATAAACCGAAATTACGATTTTTGAGGAAATAGATAGGAAAGAGTTTTTGTAAGGACTCTATGGTATATTTGACATGTTTATTTATATTAGAGGTCTTTGTTTCATCAAACTTTTTTATTAAACCCATTTGCTATTTTCTAGAAAGTTGTAAATAAATTTTTTATCTTAATAACTTTCTTGTTCGATTGGTATTTGAATTTAAACTAAAGATATACGTTTTTAAAATCTTTTTCTATATATCTTTTATCTTTAGTTTAAACTAGTTGTGAGACTTGGTCAAGATTGGGAGTATTGTTGAATTGATTTGAAATTTAACTTAGTCCATAAACACACTGGGGTATACTTTTTTTGAGGCTGATCCACGAAGTATACACCATGCCATGTGAGAAAATACAACTTGCATTCATTGAATATTCTTATTCTGAGCTCAAATTTATTCACGTATATTTATATTCATCGAGTTCAAATTTTCTTTTATAATTTTCATTGTATCGTTCAATATGTAAAAATTTGTTATTGAGTAGTTGAGTTTAGATAACAAGGCTTCGAGGAGTTAGATTGCTAGAGAAGGCTATGCAGGTTTGGTATAGGGCTTTAAGGACAATCCACTCAAGGGAACAGGTGTTATCAGCATGCTGCTATCAGGAATAAGGGATAAAGGGAGATATATTATTGAATCTTATAATCCTATCATTTAAGTGATTAATAATATATTCTCTTACCAAGTTGGTAAGGGACCAGGATGTAAAACATTAGATATAGGGGTCGATCCTGGCTAAAACTCTCTTTGTTGTGTTATTTACTTGCTGTTATTTAATTTCTGTATTGTATATCGGGTGTCAGCTTGCTGACAACAGATATTGGAATATAACAAGAGGTTTTCTGACAGTTTGATAAATATTCGGTAATACTTTCAAATCGATATTAGTTAGAAATAACACCTATTCAACCCCCCCTAGGTGTATAATTTCATTATAGACATCAATAATATTATATATATAAATGAATCTATCAAGACCGAAGAATTGGTACATAAGAGTAGGGATATAAACGAACCAAATCGAGCCGAGTTTTGACGAAAATGAGCCGAGTTTAACCTTTTTTCTTAACGAGCCGAGCCGAGCATCTTGATCGAACAAAATTTATGTTCGATCTCGAGCTCGTTAGTAAACTGAGTCGAACTTGAACTTATCGAATATTAGCGAGTCTAGTCATACTAGTGTACAAATCGAGCAGCTCGCTAACATTACTATTTTCATATTAAATATTTAAGCAAACTAATAGGATAAATTAACAAATAAAGACTAAAGTATAACTATCAATATAAAAAAAACTAGGCCCAGCCCCACCTAAAGTAAATTGATTTAATCTAACCTAATCCCTAAATATGTAAAACTAAAACACATTAAAGACTCAATCTTCTATCATCTCTTAGTTCTCCATAATCCTTTATCCTCTTTCTATATCTCTCACGATGCACAAATTTGATTTATGTTGTAATGTTCAATTTTGCTGTGTTTTATTGTAGATTTTTATTTTAAAATGGCTTCTTAAATAAAGAAGTGGCAGTTTAAATATATAGCATTAAAATAGAAAAAATATTATACATTTTTTTTGAGCTCTAACGAGCCGAACACGACTTATTTAATTTCAAACCGATTTACTAATTTAGTATCGATCTCAAGCTGAGCTCGATTCAAACATGCTAGAGTTTAGCTCAAGCTCATTAAGCTTAAAGAACATTTTATGTGTTCAAGTTCGAGCTCGAGCTCTTAACGAGCCCCGCCGAATCGAGCTTTAATTTAAAGAGCCGTGCTTGAACTGTTCACGAACAGCTCGGTTCATTTACCTCTTAGTTGCAATATAGAAGTCTGCATCTCAACAATGAAAAAAGTTCTTTAATATAATTAAGCATCATTGGTAATATGATGTTGAATATATTTGAAACTACTATCAACAGTAAAGATCGAAAGATTCTAGCGTAATTGTTTTTTTCAGAATGGACTTGACAACTTGTTTGAAAAGATTATCTTAAGATAAAGTTGGTGTTACTCATCTACAAACTAAATTTTTGCAATAGGAATCAAGGAAATAATATGGGTTAACAGTTCTGGCAAGTTAAATTTATTAACTACAATTTTTCATCTAAAAGAATCTTAAAATGTTAAGGGGTGACCTCCTTCGATATCCCATGTCTATCTTAACTGTTTATCACAATTAGAAAATTATTAGTTCTAAGGGTTATGATATTAATTGTTAGGTGTTTGTGACGAGCTCATGACATTACATTTTCAAGTGTAATACAAGAACCACCAAACTCATCCTACTCATTTGGAGTTTGAAAGATCTACATGTGTGAGTTGCGGTAGTGTTGTTATACCACCTAGCTGTTGCAACTAACACAGACCACTCACATGTTGTTATATCCTAATGGAATCATTATACCCCTCACCATGGTTGAGAACTTATAAAATATAAAAATATAATAATCATTTGTTTTTTAAGATGATAGTATGTGGTTGTGATTTGAAGCACTTAAATGTCGTAAATGATTATTATGTGTAATAGTTTGTCATGTTGTTGAAACGATACTAATTTGAAAACTTAAAAATGTAAAAAAAAATCCAAAAATGTAAAATTGCACAAGTGTTAAGCACTATAAGTGACAATTTGTAATTAAGTAATTAGAATAGAGGTACCAAATTGGTAACCAAACTAGATTTCAACTGTCACATGTCATGCTATAAATCAATTAATAATAGCGGACCCCCTACATTCACACAAATTCCACCAATAATATCATCTCAGTCACCATGTCCTGTAATTTGGAACCAAATTTTGGTATACAATTTGATACTTCTAACAATACTCAAACTGATAATGTTATTTTTAAGTTCTTTTTTTCTTTTTAGTTGTTGTTATTATTGACGTCTTTTTTGTTTTATTCTAATTATTAAAATTAATTGGTAAACTGTGATATATATATATATATGTATATATATCAAGAGAGAGAGATAGAGAGCAATATATATTAAAAATTTAAAGTCAACCAATCAAGTAAAAGATTAAAGGTTATTTTTTAATTTAGTACAAAAATTGTACTTCGGGCGGTAGAGGACATATGGATAATGATTCACAACATGGTGAAAATGTTTGTTCTTTTCTTTTTTAGATTCAAATTAATCAACTCTCATTTGTTCTAAAATGGTAGCTCCACCATCATCAATTTTATTTTCTGGTCTTTTCCTTTTTTTCTCCATCTCTCTTGCAGCTTTCCTCCCCACTAGTTTTTAAAGTTCGTTCTCCCACACCACGCATTCAGGAGTACATGGAGAAGAAGTTGTAGTACTGTCCCTTTGATTTTTTTGGATTTTTTGTAGCAAAACTTACATTCCATTTCGGTTTCTCTAAACATTCTAGCAATACTCTAACGAAATATTAGTTTTAGTACAAGGTTTTGTACATATCTTTTGCACGGTTGATCTGTTTTAGTTATTACAAGAAGTAAATCAACCATAAAATTACATTAAACTTGTTTATAATAAACTAAATAAAGACTATAAATTACCTTATCACTTTCGGATCAGCCACTTGGTGCACCTACTTGGTTATAAAATACATGAAATTTATTAATCTCAAGTTCAATAACAGACAATGAGTTCTAAGTACAGTCAGATTGAACATCTTCATGCCTAATAAAATTGTCATATACTCTTTCCCAATAGCTTCCATTAGTTTTATGAACTCGAGTGATAGGGTCGGATGATAAATTTTGGAATGCCGAAATAAGCATCTCATCCTCCTATTTCGTAATTTTTTTTATTTGGGCCCTTTTATCTTTTATTTTTTGCGAATAAAAAACCTGGGGTGAAATAACGTTCACTTCTTCACTTAGTTCACCACTATGATATTGTGAAAAATAGATATTTTCCGTACATTTTGTATACTCATCACACTAGAAGAAAAAATGCTAAATTTCACCAAAAAAATCAGTCGAATTTAGAAGTTCGACCGTATTTAACTAAATTCGACCGACTAATTAAGATTGGATAAATACAACCGCTTAAATTCGACCGGCCAAATTTGACTAAAGGCGGTCGAATTTATATTTTCAATTAAAATTTGAAAATCCCACACAAAAATTTGAATTTTCAGGAAAATTTAAAAGGCCTGCCCAAAAATTAAATTCGACCTTATATGGTCTAAAATACAATTTTAAATTCGACTGCTTTTGGTTGAATTCAATAAAAAATGTTTAAAAAAAATCTCATCGGAAACCGGAAAATTTCCTTTTCCCAAGGTTCCGGGCATATTTTGGCAACCCAATATTCCGGGCATATGTGAATTTGAATATACACACGCAGACACAATCAAGCTTTAATCCACCTCCTGCTTAGCTTCCTCTCAAAACATTCAACATCATCCTCACCTTTTCTCTCCCAATCGAGTTGACATACCTTTTTATCAAAAACCTCACTCAAAATTTACTCAAAACCTCCCCATCCCCACACTCTAAAGTTAAACCACTAAATCTCATATTACAAAGCCGCCAAACAATTATCCCGAGTCGACTCAGAGTCAACTCTCCTCAACATCATCTCCAAACTCATCGCCATATTGTGATGCAACATAATTGACTTTCCCTCCACACACCTGGCCATATTACACAACACGGGTAATACTCACACCGCCACATCATCATTCTCTAACAAACTTAACAGAATTGTAACTACTCTGAGTTTAATCATTTTAACTTGGTTACTCTTTATCAACGAGAGATTGTAAAGCGCCAACGCCAAGTCATTTCGAGTTCGCTAACTCTCCGACCTTAGCGCGTGTAACAACGGCTCCAACGCGCTGAGAACTCCGGTCTCCGTCGATGGTGGAGGAGTTGTGTCGGGTCGACCGAGAGACTTCGGGTCGGAAAAAGTCGGAGAGACCGAGAGTTCGGAGAAGAATTGAAATAAATTTATGTAACAGGATGAGAACTATTAAAGTGAGGTGAGCGGGGGAGAAGATGGTGGAGGCAGGGGGGTCCAAGTATGAGGAGAGAGAGAAATGTGGGTCGACTCGCTGTAGTGACATATTTTTGGTTTGTTTTGAGTTCAGGACTTCATGTTATTGAGAGACAGTGAGGGGGTTCGGAGATGTGAGTGGATATAGATGCAGGCGGCCACCGCTTTTTGCTTCTGTTTATGATGGTCTTGTATAGAAAATGGTAATTAACTAGGTTTTTTAATGGTTCGGGCCATAATTTAATTAAGTGCTTTCCAATTGAAATTTTTTAAATTATTTCCATGATATCTAACTTTTGGTAAATTATTTTAATATTATGATTTTTTCACCAGAATTTGAATTTTACAAAAACTTATTTTAACCATTATTTTAAAAAGAACATAGAATCGTGATTTTTATTATTTATCATAAATCCCACCAGTATTAGTGTGCAGTGGAATTTACTATTAAGTTTAATTATATCTTATTGGTTAAAAGTAATCAAGAAAATAGAAGAAACATTATAGGGTTACAAACCCCTAAATCCATTTTGTAAAACTAACTAAGATTTACTTATTTAAATTAGTTGATTTTTCCCGAGAATCCTTTACTTTTTGAAAATTGTTATATCTGTACGGTTGGATTCATATAATAATTAAATATGAATCAGAAAATCAAATCATAATCAAAGTTTTAAATCAAAATAATTTTATTTGGTTTTGAAAAGTCAAACAACAGTTTGACTAGCTAGTACAGCTAACTAGTGTTAAATCCTAAATTGGTGTTTTAGTTTTTAAAAAATATTCTTCATCAATCCAACAGTATAAATGTCAACATATATATATATATTAGTGATATAACCAAAGTTTTAGGTCAAAATAATTTTATTTGATTTTCCATTTGAAAAGTCAAACATCAGTTTCAGATCAAAATAATTTTCTATGGTTTGACATTTCAACATTCATGTATCGGTTTGACTAGTACAGCTAACTAGTGTTTAGTCCTGAATTGGTGTTTTGATTTTTTTAAAAATATTTTTCATCAATCCAACTGTATGGATTTCAATAGATATATATATTAGTGATATAACGAAAATTCAGATTAAAACAAATTTGGTTTTCCATTTTCAACAGTCAAACATAACACAACTACATAGTGTTTGGTCCTGCATTGGTGTTTCAATTTTTTTTAAATATTTTTCATCGATCAAACCGTATAGATGTTGATAGATATACATATTAGTGATATAACCAAAATTTCACATCAAAATAATTTGATTTGGTTTGCCATTTTAAAAGTCAAATATTAGTTTGACTAACACATAGTGTTTGGTCCTAAATTGGTGTTTTGATTTTTTTAAAATATTTTTCATCGATCCAACCTTATGGAAGTCGATAGATATACATATTAGTGATATAACCAAAATTTTAGATCAAAATAATTTTATTTGGTTGGCCATTTTAAAACTCAAGCATCAGTTTGACTAGTACACGTAACTAGTGTTTAGTCCTGAACTAGTGTTTTTAATTTTTTAAAAATATTTTTTATCGATCCAATCTATTAGGTAATTAATAAAACATAGTGGGGGTGAATGTGTTTTAGGATATTTCATATTTTTTGAAATATAATGGATATGGTGAAGAAAGCAATCTAATTTGTAGAGATAAAGTGTTTTAAGAGAAATGATAAAACATGCACATAAACACACTATCTTCAAAACTCACTTAGTGGTTGAGTGTAGAAAATAAGCAAAGGCAATATTTATGTGAATGAGTACGAAATACAACCAAGATTATTAAATGAATGAGAATGAAGTACAACCTCGTTGATTAAATGAGAATGATAACAAGAATTGAGAGTCAAAAGTATTGTATTTAGGTAATGGAGCATCAAATCACACGACTGGTACCAAGTCTAAGTTCAAGAGTTTAGATGAAAGCGTGACTGGAAAATCAGGTTCGGCGTCGCTATGAAGGGTAAGGGTAAAGTTGGTTTTAGATGCAAAAAAGGAGAATAATTGAATATCCATAAGGTCTAATATATTCGTGAACTTGTGCAGCAATATCATATCTTTGGGTCAACTAGCTGGGAAAAGAATGATGTCACACTTAGAGGGCTTTATTTGTGGGTGTATGACAGTAAAAATGCTTAGTCATGAAAGGTAGACGCTCTAAAAATAGACTATAAAAGATTGTCCTAGAAACTTTGAAACTTTCATGTCTACTAGTTAATAGGGAATAATCAACTTGGGTGTGGCACTCAAGGTTTGGCCATGTTAACTTTCAAGTGATAAAATTAATATCAACATAATGGCACACGACATACCTATTTTCTTTTAACTGAAGACTTTATATGAAAGTTGTTTAATGTCAAAGAAAATCAGAAATTCTATTCCAAAGAATATTGATTATCGAGCTAAGAGGGTGTTGGAGGTGTTAGGATTAATTCATGGTGATATTTCCAGACGTATTTCACCATAGACAACAGCGGCCAACATGTATTTTTTACTCTTAGTTGATGACTTTACTTATTTAGTGTTGATTTTAAAGTTGAAAGGAAAAATTGAGGCCTTCAATGCATTCAAAAAGTTTAGAATCTTGGTTGAAAAAGAATCAAAAGAAAAATTGAAGTGTTTCATATGGACAGGGGTGGATAATTTAACTCAAAAGAATTCTTAAATTATTGTGAAATATTGTGTGGCCCAAATGAAACTGCCTAGTATGCATACAAGCAAACCCAGTGATCGCCGTAAGTTGGTGTGGTTAATATCGGGAGAGAGGACAGAACTAAAGTGTATCGCTCCTATAATCCAAATTTTGGCTCTATACATGACATTATATTTGAAGAAAAAAGGCCACGGCTATGAGTTGTTGAACAGGAATCATAGAATTCTGGATCACATGATTCATTTATTTTGGAAGGAAAATCGGTCGAATGAAGGTGCTGAACAAGGTGGCTATCAAAGCGAGGAGGAACCAACAACTTCTAGCATGAATACAGGGAGCCATACAATCCGAACAGAGAAATATGAGATAGGGAAAGTAGCGCACAAAATTATGCACAGAGTAAGTCATCAAATAGTAGCAATAGTGAACCTCAGAATTTTCGTGTACTGAGTGATATTTATAATGAAACGGACGCGTTGGAAGCTGAAAATGAGAAAAACATGGGAACAATCCATGAACAACGAGATTGAAACCATTGAAAAAACTAACACACGGGCCATAGTCGAATTGCCACATGGGAAAAACTGTGCATTTGAAGTGGGGTTTTAGGCGTAAGAGGGACATAAACAGGGAAATTAAGCACAATGCTAGGTTAATCATGAAGTGTTACGTAGAAAAGCAAGGTGTGGATTATGATGAGGTACTTCCACCAGAGACAAGGCTTGAGACTGTGAGAATGTTACTAGAATGCACGGAAAAATGGGTGGTAGGTTCATCATTTGAATGTTGAGTTCGCATTTCCAGAACGGAGAATTGCATGATACAATTTACGTAACCCAACTAGAGAGATTTGCAAAGAAAAATGGTGTATAGGTTGATAAAAGCTTTGTACAGATTTCATCAGGATCCACCAGCCTAGTATGCTCTTTTCAGTAAGTACATCAAAAAATTGGGGCTTTCACTAAATATCCATACGAGTATGCGGTATATACAAAAATGGAGAGAACTAAAATCTTCATAATTGGAGTGTAGGTAGATGATCTCCTTGTTACATGTACGAGTCTTTCAACTATTATGAAATTTCAATAGCAAATCATTATATTATTTTATATGAGTGACCTTATAATATTATCACCCTATTGGGTATGCCATAAATCTGTTCGAAAAGGTCGTGTTGTCTGATTATAGTTTAGAGAACAATCCAATGGACATTAAGTTGCATATTGGTAAACACGGGAAGGGTACATCAGTGGATTCAACATAATTTAAAAATGTGGTAGGGGGCTTAAGATATTTGAAGTCTTTCATCTTTAAAATCATTAACTTATTCACAAGTGAGCCATCTTCTTCTTTATCATCATTGTCTTCAACATCCGTTAGAATAAAGTGATTTTGTCAATTACCTACTATTTACCAAAAGCATTATTTAACATATGAATATACATGTAATATTTGAGATATTTGAATACAAACACACATATGTAAAAAAAACTATAAATTTATATGTCTATACATTAAAAAGGAGATATCATCAAATACATACTCATGATTAAGTTTGTGATATGATTACATTTGAATTTGAAGAGTGTGAAGTTGACTACACCAAAAATTGGGTATTATAATGATATGATAGATTAAGTATAAGATATACAAAAAGGGAAGGGGAAAAAGTAACTATTAAATAACAAGTTGAATTAAAATCCAACCGAATGATTCAAAAAGTCGGTTGGTTATGTAATTATTGGTTAAATCAAATTTTCATGATAATTCGGATTTCCCTTTAAAAATATCATAAAAATTTAATTTTTCAGACTAAAATAAAATCAACTAAATTCGGCTGGTTATTGTCGTTGGCTTTGTAATGACGAGATATTCAAATTTCTATGGAAATTCCCGTTCCCCAAAGTTTTATGAAAAGGTAAAATATACGGCCTAAAATATAACCAACTAAATTTAGTTGATTTTTTATGTGATTGTTTCTGTAGGCAGGTTATTCAAGTTTTTACAAAAATTCAAATCCCCCCGTCAAGGTTTAATTTCCCCCCAAATTCAAATTTAAAGCCCCCTCCCCCAAAGTTTTTTATTATGAAAACTAACAATTAAAACTATAATTAGTAATAAACTTGATACTCGTACCGTTGGATCGTTTTAAAAAATAATTTATGTATTAAAATTTTCTAACCCCGATCTAACCCCTAAAATCTAACCCTAAATATAAACCCTACACTCTAGTTTACGCAGATATAGGACATTTTATTGTCGATAATTTTTAATATTTAATTTATTTCTTTGTAATCATCTTTTAATTTCATTTGGGACCTTTCGTAACAAAAATAATATTGAAAATATTTATTTAGTTCTTTTTAATATTTTAAATGGTTTTATTACAATTTGATGAAATCATTAATTAATAAAAATAAATATTTCTTTTTATTATAGACCATTATTGTCACTTAATATGGGTCGCTTTTAAAATCTTAAACAATTATTAACCCTAACGGTTGGTTTTGGGTGGTTTCTTTCGCCCTCTAACGTGACATGTCACTTCGTCGGCTAATAGCGTTGCAACACTGCATTAAAATATTGATAAGTGCATTAAATGCACGTACCACACTTTTCCAACAACCCTTTTTCCAACTAAAATATGTCGTTTGTGGCAATTTAGATTTCCAATTGATTTAGGTAGTTTATAATTGTATGCATGTCCAACTGATGTTTTTTCAACCGATACTAGTCGTATTAATCTGATGTGGACAGTCACATGGCTGCTGGGCTAAAATATGGGACCTACAAGAAATATAATAAACCAAAATTGGTCAATTTTGGTAATACTTTCAACTGATTCATTTGTTTATTTTTGTCGGTTAGAAAAGAAAAGAAAACCGACCAACCGAGGGTTGGTACTTGGTTGATTATGTACATTATTATGACCAATTATATTGGTCGACCAATTACATTGGTCGATTATATTTGGTTGAAAATGTAAATCAAAACCAACCAATGTGCGACAGTCTCATTTGTAACGGTTACTTATAGCCCCTGTTTCTTGTTGTGTGAGAAGACAAATGCTTATTGTTGAAAACCGAGATTGAGATGTTACCCGAAAATTTAAAAAATTATTTATAGTTCTCACTTGTTATTCAACTGCAGTAGCCGAGGCTCTTTAATTCCAGATGTAATGTATAATTTTTCATTTCATCAATTCTGATGGTCCTTTGTTCTTAGTTCATGTGTCAGGTCGATAGCCCATTTTGTTAATACTTGTTTTTACTTCATGCATGTTATCTTGATTTTAAATGTTCAAGTTTCTTAGTATTTGCCTACTTGTTCACTTAGTATATGTACTGTTATATTTCTTTTCATGTTAATTTTTTTTCCAAAAAAATATATATACATAACAGTTATTCATTTTTATCGAGGACATTAAATAAATATGGTAACATATTATCATGTCTTGTTTATTTATTAATGAATATTGAACAGATCTGATTTTATCATTTTTAGAGGAAAAAATGATGTGAATATAAACTACTTTAAAAATATTCCATAAATTTACATCATTCTATATTAAATGCAGAAAGATGGGGAGCTCTTACACGACGCTTAGTTATTGATCAATCTTAATAATTTACTAAAAGTTATGCATGTAAATATCCACTCATAATTCTGATTAATCAACGTAAAAGTGATAAAAGAAATAAGAAGTTGATCGCTAGCACTCTAGGTTGTAATATACCACTCAAAAAAATTCACAATGTGTTTTTTTTACTTATTCTTTTATCTGTATTTTTTAAGGTCGAAATATTTTATTCTTCCTTCTTCGGATATACTTTCTTGCATATTTAAAATATGAATATAGATATAGTCATAATTTTTCCATTTATATTACTTAAAACATAGATCTTGTTACTAAAAATATATATTCACGTATATTCTTTTTTAAGCTTAGTTTTGTATTGTGCTACTAAAAAGGAAGTTCTTAATTTTTAAACTGTTTTAACAACGTTGATTCGACCCGAGGTTGATAAACATATCTTGACCCAAGTGATTGTGTATGCAACGTTGTCTCATTACAAACTTTTGTGTAATGAAAATAATCTTGTGACACAAATATAAACCAGTTTTTTAAAATTCGGTTTGAGGGTTCCGAGGAAAAGAACATCTAGTAGTCCAAAAATAGTGAGTCACATACAAAATTAACATTTATATATAGGATGTTATTCATCTTAAATGAGTAACCTAAAATCATATGGTAATTTGTTAATATTTTTAGCATTGAAGAAATAATAATTTGAAAAAAATATCACTTATATTATAATACAAAGAATGAAAATGAATAATTGAAGTCAATATATTTGATGAATAATAATAGTAACACACAATTAAAGTGAGTTCTTTTCTAGGTATTTAATAGTTATTAATGCTTCACAATCCAACAAGGGATATTTAAAGGTAAAGTGTAACATTGATGTTAATAAAGGAATTTTAAATAATTAGGACTTATAGACATCAAATAATATTATATCTATAAAGAAATCTATCAAGACCGAAGAATTGGTACATACTAGTAAGACCTTAAAAGAATTGAGTCATCAAGTCGAGTTTTGAGGAAAATGAGTTGAGCTTAACCACTTTTCTTAACGAACCGAGCCGAGCATCTTTATCACATAAAAGTTGTATTCGGGCTGGAGCTCATTAGTAGACCGAGTCGAACTAGAGCTTATCAAACATTAACGAGTCGAGTCGCACTAGTGTACAAATCGAGCAGCTCACAAACATTACTCTTTTTGTACTAAGTAGTTTAGCAAACTATTAACAAATAAAGGCTCAAGTATAACTATCAATATAAGAAAGAAAATTATGTCCAACCCAACCTTAAGAAAATTAATTTAATATAACCTAAACCGTAAATATGTAAAACTAAAACAGAGTAAGCTAAAGTTGCAGATGAGGTTCGTATCTCGACTAACTCTTCAATCATCATTTATCATCTCTTAATTCTCCATAATCATCTATCCTCTTTGTATATCTTTCACGATGCACATATTTGATTATGTTATATATATATATTATGTATGCAATTATATAGTTTAATTTTCCTATTTATGTATCTTGGTATACATCGATTTATGTTGTAATGTTCGATTTTTCTGTGTTTTATTGAAGATTTGTATATTAAAATAGCTTCTTAAAGAAATAAGGGGTGGTTTGAATATATACCATAAAAATACAAAAAATATTATATCTACTTTTTTCGAGCTCTAACGAGCCGAACACGAATTATTCAATTTTGAACCGATTTATCAATTTGAAACCGCTCTCGAGCCGAACTCGAGTCAAACATGCTAGAGTTCGGCTCGAACTCGTTATGCTTAAATAACACTCTTTGTTGTTCGAGCTGGAGCTCTTACGAGCTAAGCCAAACCGAGTTTTAATTTAACGAGACGAGCTTGAACTGCTCACCAACAACTCCATTCATTTATAGTGTCTTAGTTGCAATGAAGAAATTTGCATTCCAATAGTGAAAAATGTTCTTTAATATATTCAAGCATCATTGGTAATAAGAGGTTGAGAATATTTGAAACTACTATCAACATTGAAGACCAGATGATTCTAGTGTAATTTGTTTTGGGGAATGGAGTTGACAACTTGTTTGAAAAGATTAACCTAACATCAAGTTGGTGTTACTCAACTACAAACCAGAATTTTGCACTAGAAATAAAGGCAACAAGACGGGTTAACATGTCTGGCAAGGAAAATTTATTGAATAAATTTTTCATCTAAAGAATCTTAAAAAGTTAAGGGGTGACCTCCGTCGATATCCCCAAACTATCTCAACTTTTATTATAATGAGAAAATTATTAGGAGTTCTTAGGGTTATGACGAGCTCACGACACCACATTTTCAAGTGTAATACATGAACAAACAAACTCATCCAATTCATTCAGAGTTTGAAGGATCAACATGTGTGAGCAGTGGTAGTTTTGTATACCACCTAGTTCTTGCAGCTAACACAGACCATTCATGTGTTGTTATGTCATAATGGAAATATTGTACCCCTCACCATGGCTGACAACCAATAAAATATAATAACATAATAATTAGTTATTTTTAAGGTGATAGTATGTGGTTGTGATTTGAAGCACTTAAATGTAGTGAATGATTATTAGGTGTAATAATTTGTCATGTTGTTGAAACTATACAAATTTGAAAACTTAGAAATGTCAAAAATATAATTGAGTACATAATACAAAAAGATAAAAATATAAAACCGCACAAGTGTTAAGCATTATAAGTGATAATTTGTAATAAAGTGATAAGAATAATGATACACTTAACAGATTGGTAACCAAAATGGACCTCCTCCATTCACAAAAATCTCACCAGTAATATCATCTCAACTCACCATGTCATGTAATTTGGAACCAAATTTTATTATACAATATGATACCTCTAGCACTACTCAAACTGATAATATTATTTTTAAGGACCTTTTTTGCTTTTTAGTTGTGTATTTTGTTTTATTCTAAATAATAAAACTAATTAGTAAACCGTGATATACCTATAGGATATACCTATATAGAGAGAGAGGAATATACATTCAAATAAATCAAAATCAACCAATCAAGTAAAAGATTAAAAGATTATTTTTCAATTTATTACAAAAATTATACATGAGGAGGTACACGACATATGGATAAAGATAATGCAAATTGACATCATAGAATTTTGAAAATTGATGAAACTATTATGCTACATGCTATTAATACAATTGACATGATTGAATTACAAACATCATATATGATTGGATCGGCATACATAATCTAACATTTCCACTTTTCGTAGAAGAGACCCTCCCTTTTCAAAAGCTGTGTTAATGGGAATTGGTTCAAAATTGAGTAGAGAATATATCTGCATCACGAAGAAGGGCAATAAAAAATAATATTATAAAGTATTCATCAGTGATCATGTCAGCCAATAAAAAAAGGATGTGTAATAAAAACAAACTACTTGCCTATGTTCAACGATAATCCCAGGTGTGTTGAGAGTTTCACCTTCAAATCAAGAATAAATAATTTGTCATCCAATAATCTTTTGAATTAAATGTAAGTAACAAATACAAATGACTATTACATGGAATCTGATAATTAAATAAATAATTAATAATTATATTCTATGAATTTGATAAATATAAAAGAATAGTACCTCTTAATTGTGGAGCAATTTCTTCATTGTTTACTGTACATGATAAAACAAGTAATATGAGTATTTTGGATTTGAGTATTTAAAATCAAATTGATAATATATGCGTAGAATCTTCAATAAATAGATTTTAATAGTTTATATGGACATGGATGACAATTAAAATTTTGAGTTCTCATATTTAGATCTAAAAAAAGAACAAATAATGAACCAAAAATAAGAATTTATATATCGTGATTTGGTTGTACATGGGTGAAATTTGATAAAAACCAAAATTAATGAAAAACTTAGCTCAAATCTCAAATCAAAATTAGTTAAGATCTAAGTAGCTCTAATTGTGAAAAACTATTGAATTCAGTATCAAAACAAAAATGAAAACACAATTTTTTTGTGATGCCAGGAAAGATATCTTGAAAAAACAAATCTGAAAAGTTATGACTAGACAAAAATTAATTCTAAGTGATCATAGTATACATACATATATAAAAACTAGATTTTAGATGATTATTCAAAAAGATCATGTGACTTACCATCTGGCTCATACAAAATCAAAATTGTGATAGTGGAGATGAAGTTCTAGAAAAAAAATCAAAATTGTGATAGTGGAGATGAAGTTCTAGAAAAAAATAAAAACTGATACATCTCCTATACTATCTTAATAAGATTATTCAAAACTACAAAAACTATAGTTACTTGTAATTTTTACTAAAATGTATATTGAGTTGCTTAGGAGAAGAGGGGAGAAGAAAATGTGGGGAGGGATGAGATATTGATAGGCCAAGTACTATCTATTTATAAAATAAAATTGAAGATTCTAGATTTTACTAGATCTTACTAGAGGAGTTTCTTCACGAGTGAGTCAAGAAGGAAAAATTATATATTTTATTTAATCTTTTAATCTTTTGTACTTTAAATTTGTTTCTTTTGCCTTGATTTAATATTTTCTAGATATTTTTGTAATTTACTAAATATGGTGGTAGATATATTTTAATGTTGTGTCTTATTTTAATGGTGGACAACCTTACTCTAATCCCCAAGGCTTTGTTGAAGCCGGAGAATGAGGAGACTGTTTTTGAAGAGCTCCCGCATTGTGTACATCTAAAAATAAGTAAATAGTCAAAAGAACTATACATTAAAAATAATAACTTTAAACAAATAGAAATCTAATCAGGATATTTTAAAAGTAATCCAAATAAATCTTTCCCAGTGATATTCTTTAGATAGCACCTACCTAAATTTATTTTTATTTTCTCCTTTAACCATTTATAAACCATGTAAAGTTTCTCTTTGTGCACATGAATGTCAGCATCTTATAACCTTTCAAAATAGATGCTAAAATAATGTTCTTGTTGTATGTGCCAATATATAAATAAAATATGGATAGCTCATAAATTGTTTATTTCAAATTTAGATGCTTCTCATTAGAACTTAACCAAGTGGAATTTGATAACGTGCTATGAAAATATTATCACAAAACATTTGAATTTTTGATATAATGTAGTATAAAGCAAATGAATTACCAACTACCTTTAAAATTCGAAATGAAAAAGTAAAATACAGTGGAACCAAAGGAGAATGTTGATAAAAACCGTTTTTGTTTTTATTTTCAAGAGGCCAGTGTAACCCCCACTGAAAAATCAAGATTAAACAGAAATGGATGTACATACATCTCAAGCAATCTGATAGTACATAAATTAGAGTGATGTGACTAAAGTTAAACATATGATAATGTATATATACCCATCAAACTTAAATGGTAATATATACACCCACCCATAACTTACCCACCAAAACATAGCATACTTATTCTAAAATTCTTCCCATACTTTGTGACAAACACAACATTTATTATAATTTTCTAAATATAATTATTATCCAAATCAATTATGATAATAATTTTTCACCCGTATAATTATTACTCAATCTAATTATGTCTTTTATCACCAACCACATACAACTATTAGGAGAAAACCGAAAGAAAAGTATTAAATGTCCATGCAGACTATCACTATTAGGAAACTATAAGAGCTGCTTGCAAGGCTCCTTTTAAAAACTTCTACTTAAGGGGCTCTTAAGATAATATTTGGCCCCCAACAGCCCTCCTCAACATCCTCTCTGTTTCTTTTTATTATATTTTCTATACCTAGCGGTCACATACACAAATATATTTCATAACCGCTCGATATTTAAAAGCTTTTTTTTAAGAAGTCTGAATCATCACTGAAAATCTCTCCCAAAATCTCTTCTCATTGTTATCATTTATTCATACTATAAGCCTAATGGATCCTCAAGAAATGATTGAATATTTAAATAAAGAAGAAGAGGAAGACGAAGAAATCGATAAAGGGATCCACTTGTTCTAAGAGTAGTTCAGAAAGGACCATATGAGTTTAAAGATGACAGAGGGAGAGTCAAAGATGTTGATGCACTTACTACTGACGAGCTATTAAAGATTGGATACAATGGAAAGCTAGAAGCATGCTTATTATGGGTCCAAATTAAGCTGAATATGATAAATTATCATCTTTCAAGACTGTCAAGGAGATTTGAAATGCTCTTGAAACATACCATGAAGGATTAAAAGCATTGAGGAAAGTTAAACTTAGTGCTCTATTGAATGATCTTGGAAACTTCAAGCTTGAAGATGTTGAAACTATCAAGGAAGCTTAAGTAAGGTTCCAGAATACAATAAATGGTTTACAAATATTGGGAAAGAAGATTTCACAAGAGGAGATCAACATGATAGTATTTAGCTCGGTTCCCTTTATCAATCAATCCAAGACTACAATTTTGGAATCTGCTATAAATTCTAATATAATGGATCATCTAACTATCTTGGCTGAGCTGGAAAAATTTAAGTCAAGAATTGAAGCCATCAAATCTGAACGTGTCAAACTACCAACTGAGAAAATAATAATTTATCTTTGCACTCGTCTGTTAACAAGCTGAAATCAGATGAGGGCTACGAGTCAGATGAAGAAATGACTCTCATGTCGAGGAAAATCAAGAAACTGATTGAAAATAAGAACAGAATGAGGAGAGACAAAGGAAAAGCTTTTGGTGCAAAGAAAGATTCAAAGGCAGACACATGTCATGAATGCGGAAACAAAATTTACTTCAAAAGAGATTGCTACAAGCTGAAAAATAAGTTAAAACGGCCTAAACATGAAGCTGATTTCAGAGACAAGAGGAAATCTAAAGCACTTCTGACTTGAAGTGATGATTAAGATTCAAATTATGATGAGTCAAGTGGAGAGATGGTTAACTTAGATTATGTAAGACTTGAAAAATCATGTGAAACTGATTACAATGGATTAGACTCAAGTAGCGAGGTAAATTCTATTAGTTCTAAAGTACATTATATTTTTTCTTTAGACGAACTAGCCATGCAGGATAAAGCTATTCAATCAATGATTGAGCTTATGAATTTAAAGAATGAGAATTATGAGCTAGAATAAGAAAATATTCATCTTTGAACAGTCATTTTAGATCTAATGGATTCCAAATCAAATGTTGGAATAATAAAAAATCTCAAGGAACAAATTGCTCAACTTAAAAAAACAACCAACAAATTATGAGTAGGAATGAACAAAAGAACTCAAGGAAGAAAAAGCTAAGAAGAATAAACTAAGAAGATCAAGGAACTGGAAGATGAAATCAAGAATCTTCAAAAATAAAGGGGAAAGTTTGTTCAAGGAAAAGAAGTACTCAAATCTATGATCCAACAAACTCGAGTTCCATTGGATAAAGGTGTTCTTCGAATGGTATCTACATCAAAGGATCATTCTCTGAAGTATGAAGGCAAAAATGGGATTTGAAGTGACTATGTTCTGCCCAGGAAAGGTTGCAACACAGGTGGGAAAAAAGGTCATCTAGCTAAGCAATACAAAGTTAAACGGGCAGTGTCAAAAAGATGGAATAGACAGACAGCTCACCGGAGCAAGCTGTTAAACGAAAATGGCAAGCTGAGAAGACCAGCAGAACAAAGAATCAGACTCCCAAAATGTTTAAAATTAGGCTAAAAAAATATGATTTGAATGTTTTATATGTTCTATCTACTAACCATGCTGGACCCAAGCTAAAATGGGTACCAACATGTTTAGTTATCTTTATTTGTTTTGTAGGTTTGTCTCGTGGCCAAATTAAAGTCAAATTAATGGATTTTGGATGGTGGTGCAACAATGCACATGAGTGGAGACAAATCTCAGTTTCTTAGTCTAAAGATGAAGAAGGGTGGAAGTGTCATAATTGATGATAACAAGACTCTTTCTATTCTTGGAAAAGGAAAAATTAGTAATTGTATTGTGTCTTTAAATAAAGCTCAATATGTTAAAGATCTTACTTAAAATCTGCTTAGTATAAGTCAATTATTTAATGATGATCATAAATTAGATTTGGTCAACATGAGTGTATTATACTTGTGGGTTCTAATAAAATTCCTCTAGTTGCTAGTATAGAATTTTTTATATATGTATTGGATTTTGAAGAACAGGAACAATCATGTTGTTTAGAAGCAATTGGTATAAATCTAGAAATTTTTCCTAAAAGGCTTGGACATGCACACATGAAATTACTTAGCAAGCTATCAATAAAATAGCTAGTTCGAGGATTACCAAAATTGAAGTATGTTAAGATGGAAACATGTACTACTTGTCAATTAGAAAAGCAAATCAGAACATCACACAAAGTCAAGAAAGTGGTATCAACTTCTAAACCTTTAGAGATTTATTTGGTCCAGAAGCTTATAAGAGTATTGCAGGTGGTATGCTTTTGTTCTTGTTGATGATTATTCTAGCTATACTTGGGTATTGTTTTTATCTACAAAATATTGTGCATTTATTCCAAAAGGACTTATAGATCTACGAAGTGATCTATAAGCTAATCAAGTTACTTTAGAATAAGCTTGAAACAAGACTTATAGATCTACGAAGTGATCATGGTGGTTAATTCCAAAAGGACTTTATTCCTTACTGTAAAAAAAGTACACATCAATTTTTTGCATCTCGTACACCACAACAAAAAGGAGTTGTGGAGCATAAGAACATGCCATTGCAAGAAATAACATGGACTTTGCTTCAGGAAAGCAAGTTGCCAAGGACTGTTTGGGCAAAAGCTGTCAACACAACAAGTTATGTTCTTAACATAGTGCTAATCAGGCCATTACTCAACAAGACTCCATATGAATTGAGGAAGAAGAAACCTAATATTGGGTACTGCAATATCTTTGGTACAAAGTGCTTTATAATTAAAATGTCTGAAAGGGATGGTAAATTGGGTTCTAAATCTTATGAAGTTACATTTTTAGGTTATTCTTTAACAGGTCATGCATATAGAGTGTATAATATATATATAAAAATGTTGTTAAAGAGTCTATTGATGTCTCATTTCAAGAGTTTAATGATGATCTATCAAGGGAAGAGGAAGACGTTGCAGGTACTGGTACTGACAGCGAGCTGGCAGTGAAGAATACTGATTCGCAGTAAGTTGACAAGTCAAAAGATGCAACTCCAGAAGTTGATAAAAAAGATGGAACTTCTTCATCTATTGATAAAACTTTGGAACAGTTATCTAGACTTACTTTGAAAGGTCCAAGGGAAAATAGAGCGACTGAGAAGCTTTAGAATATATTTTGATGGTAAGTATCTATTTGAACAAATGAGGAAGTCATAGCTCAAAATTCTCTACCAAAGTCATCTCAGACAGTGACAAATCATCCTCCAGAATTAATTTTGGTGATAGATCAGAAGGAATTAAGATAAGAAAAGGTGCAACAAATATTTGTGCTTTTTCAGCTTTTCCAAGCTAGGGAGGAAACACATAATATCAATGAAGCTCTTAATAATGAAAATTGGATCATGGAAATGCTAGAAGAACTCAATCAATTTGATAAATGTGATGTTTGGGTGGCACAAGAATACAATCAATAAGAAGGCATTAATTTTGATTAAAATTATGCTCATGTTCCAAGATTGGAATCAATCAGAATACTACTTTCATTTGCATGCTACAATAAAATCAAGTTATACCAAATGGATGTAAAGAGTGTGTTCTTAAATGGATTTCTTAAAAGGAAGTTTATGTCAAGAAACCTCCACGATTTGAGAATGAAAAATATCCTAATTACACTACACGAAGATAGGCCAATTACGATGGAAAAAAATGTGCGCCCAATTTACGACGGAAAAAAGTAAAACGTCGTAATTATTTATGACGAAAGCCAAAACTGTCGTAAGTTTAGTATTTTATTAATAAAATTATGCACGACACGATTAAACAAAAATAAAAATTATTTGAAGTTGCGACGATTTAAACATTTCGTCGTAAGTTAACTATTTTTATAAAAATTTTAAATTGAAATTGAATAAAAAATATTTTATCTAAATTTACAACGAAATATTTGCGACGGAAAAAATCGGATGGTCAAATTAACGACGGAAATTAAAATTCGTCGTAAGTTATCAAAGAGGGAAATTTAACTTTTTTCCCAAAAAAATTGGAGGGAAAATAAAAATCATTTGAAGCTGGGACGATGTGAACATTTCGTCGTAAGTTAAATATTTTTATTAAAATTTTAAATTGAAATTAAATAAAAAAATATTTCATCTCAATTTACGACAAAATTTTTGTGACGGAAAATATTTGAACATCCAATTTACGATTGAAATTAAAATTTTGGCGGTAAATTTGACTTTTCTCAAATTTTTTGCGGATAATAATTTATGACAGATTCTGTCTTAAATTAGCACATGATTTTTGATAATTTCAATTTTTAAGAAATATTATTTCATGATACAACCATATTAATGTCAATATTTATTTATTTGGGTGACATTTGAAGAATTTCAGAAAAAATTAAATATTTTGATAAAATAATTTAATATGAAACATTTATTATATCACTATATATATATATATATATATATATATATTCATCCATACGGTAGGATCGTTGAAAATTATTTTTAAAATAATCGTAACACTAATTCAGGATTCAACACTAGTTATTTGTACTAGTCAAACTATACCTGACTATTAAAATGTCAAACCAAATAAATTATTTTAAACTGAAATTTTGGTTATATCACTAATATATATATATATATATATATATTGACATCCATATGGTTGGATCGTTGAAAAAATATTTATAAAATAATCGAGACACTAATTCAAGATTCAACATTAGTCAGCTGTACTAGTCAAACTGATGCTTGACTATTAAAATGTCAAACCAATAAATTTATTTTGATATGAAATTTTGGTTATATCACAAATATATATATCTATCGACATCCATACGGTTGGATCGTTGAAAAATATCTTTTAAATAATTGAATACTAATTCAAGATTCAACACTAGTTAGTTGTACTAGTCAAACTAAAGCTTGAGTGTTAAAATGTCAAACCAAATAAAATTATTTTGATATGAAATTTTGGTTATATCACTAATATATATAGGGCTACTCCAATAGAAACCAATTTAGAATGGAAACTAGAAACCAAATAATTTTCTTTTTAAAATTAATTTGAAATATAACACATATGGTATGCAAATCGATCGTTGAGAGATGTTGAAAAATACAGTGAAATCAGATTTTTTAAAAAAATTACGGTTTGACGGAAAATATCAAATTAAAAACGGAGGGGAAAAGCTGAAATTAGGTGTGGGAGGGTGCAGGATAGTTGGGTGGTGTGATTTAGGGGGGACCATTAGATTAGGTAGATCTAATGGCTTACATTGGTTCTAAGTTTCTATTTTAATTTTAGTTTGTATTTGACCATTCCCCTATATATATATATATCTATTGATATCCATACAGTTCGATCGTTCAAAAATATTTTTATAATAATCGAAACACTAATTCAAGATTCAACACTAGTTAGCTTTACTAGTCAAAATGATGCTTGACTGTTAAAATGTCAAAACAAATCAATTTATTTTGTTATCAAAATTTTGGTTGTATCACTAATATATATATTTATTGACATCCATACGGTTGGATGGTTGAAAAATATTTTTAAAATAATAAAAACACTAATTCAAGATTCAACACTTGTTAGTTGTACTAGTCAAACAGATGTTTGACTGTTAAAATGTCAAACAAAATAAAATTATTTTGATATGAAATTTTGGTTATATCACTAATATATATATTTATTGACATCCATACTGTTGGATCGTTGAAAGATATTTTTAAAATAATTGAAACACTAATTAAAGATTTAACACTAGTTACTTGTACTAGTCAAACTGATGATTGACTGTTAAAATGTCAAACCAAATAAAATTATTTTGATATAAAATTTTGGTTATATCACTAATATATATATCTATTGACATCCATACGGTTCGATCGTAGAAAAATATTTTTAAAATGATCGAAACACTAATTCAAGATTCAACACTAGTTAGCTATACTAGTCAAACTCATGCTTGACTGTTCAAAAGTCAAACCAAATAAAATTATTTTGATATGAAATTTTGGTTATATCACTAATATAAATATATCTATTGACATCCATACGGTTCGATCGTTGAAAAATATTTTTAAAATAATAGAAACACAAATTCAGGATTTAACAGCAGTTAGCTGTACTAGTCAAACTCATGCTTGACTGTTAAAATGGCAAACCAAATAAAATTTTTTTGATATGAAATTTTGGTTATATAACTAATATATATATATATATATATATATCTATATATTTACATCCGTACGGTTGGATCATTCATAAATATTTTTTAAAAAATCGAAACATCAACATGGGACTAAACACGGATAAGTAACACTA
The DNA here is from genome assembly GCF_009905375.1 of Apium graveolens. Classification (NCBI taxonomy): domain Eukaryota; kingdom Viridiplantae; phylum Streptophyta; class Magnoliopsida; order Apiales; family Apiaceae; genus Apium; species Apium graveolens. Next base: position 41,617 of record NW_027419369.1, read on the forward strand.
GTTAAATCATTGGTTGATTGTTAAAATAGCAAATCAAATAAATTATTTTTTTTTCTGAAACTTTTGTCATATCACCAATATACACAGTTCTTGACATCCGTACGGTTGGATCATTTATAAATATTTTTAAAAACTAAAATATTGATAGAGAACTTGACACTGGTAAGTAGTTTTAGTCGAATCACTAAAATATATAACATCTTTTGTTTTTTGAGTATCTAATCATATAGATGTCAATATTTTATTTTTTTTAAGTAATATTTTGTTTTACTAAATTAATAATATGTTGTAATTTTAATGTAAAAGAAAAAATTAAGTATTACTTTGAGTCCTAAATAAATAAATAATATAAAAGTGATAAATACATTTTTAAATAAATAAAATCTTATAGATAAATGAGTTAGATATTTAAATATTATTTAAGATATTTTGTTTAATATATTTATATAAATTTTAAAATACAGGTAAATTTTAAATCGCGCTCATTATTTCATTTTTTCACGGGCCACCTATTTATTTTTTCACTTAATCCTGTTTTTGATTAACCCCTCTTTGTCTCAATCGCTCTTCCAACTCCCTCTCTCTTCCTCTCTCTCCTAACTCTTATTCTCTCCCTCTAGTTACTTTAAGTATAGATCTAGTCACTGAGTGTCAAATTAATTGATTTCAGCTTCTCTGGACACGGTTGTGTGTCAAATTTGAAAGTTTTAATTAAGGTTTCTTCAAATTGGGGTTCTAGATTTCAATTAGGGTTCAAATCAAAGTTTCTCTACTTAAACTTGACTTATTATGTTCTCTCTTTTGTTTCAGGTCCTCTTCAGTTGATTTTGAGGGAAGTGGAGGAGTGGGATTGTCTCCTGGGAAGTTGAGGAGTTTGTTGATGGGAGTTGAGAAGTTGAGAAAACAAGGAAGGCCTCAAGAAGATGAAGAAATGGATTCTAGTTTTGACTTGAGATCTCAAGATTTTGAGATCCATGACAATGGTATTTTACACACACAAAAAATATTTTTTGTTTTTGTGATTTCTGGATTTTTAACTTTATGAAATAATGGTATTTAAGTGTTTTTTTGTCTGATTTATATGGCTTGATATAAGTGGAAAGCGTGCTAGTATCAATGACGACAAAATAACAACTAGATCGATGAATTGGAAAGTGTGTTGTATTGTATAACCAGTAGAACAGGTAGCTTGCTTTGCTTCTATATGACTAACAGGTAGAAGTGGAAAGTATGGTAGTATCAATAATTTCAAGTTTTGGACGGAGTAATCGATGATGGGAGCATACTAAATGTTACTCCTATAAGATAAAGCAATCTATGAAATAGCAAGTTTAATATAAATGTAGTGGTGCTGATTTTTAGTCACAAGTTTAATATCAAAGTATGAGTCCTAAATAGAATTGATCTGTATTTTAAAATTTAATTGTTGTTATTGAGGAAAGTTTGCTAAGAGTAGAAATTTGCTCTTATTAGATCGGAATAGTTGCTGAAGCAAATTGAATAAGGGTTTTAATATGCCATATTTCTCTATCTCTATGTGTATATATGTACATGTAATTGTGCTAATTCTAATTGTCTAGCAGTGAAGTTATATTGTTGCGTAGAGTATGGTTTATTAGCCATTTGCTGGTTTTTAGATCGGAATTTAACGCTAGCAGTAAAGTTCGGGTTTTGATGTGGGGGTTCATCCATTGCATCAAATTCAAATATTTCTGAAAAGTTCACGCCAGAATTTTAATCAGATAACAAGGCTAATAATGTTAAACTAGTCAAGGAATAGGATATTAAGTTCCATGCTTGAGACATTTTCTTTTCCCATATAGCAATTCGATGTAACACCAGAGTAACATGCCAATTGTTGAATACATAAACCAGAAACATACCGTTCCACAGAGGATCAGATTTATGGAAATTGATTGAGCTGATTTTAGTCCTACCATTGCAACTAAACACTACATAAACATCAGAGAACCCAGTTGACTCAACAATGGCCAAGTTGTTCCCTTCAAGCAAGGCAACGGTTAGTAACCACCCTTCCCCCTGTGCTTTAAGTCCATGGTCACTGCCTATGTTTTTAATTATGAAATGATGAGATAAGTTAACAGAAAAAGATTGATGTAATAACACAATAAATACAAATAAATATTATCTAGTTGGATTGGATGAGAAGCAGTAGGAATCAATAAGAATGTAGAAAGTACAAAAATATGTATCTCTTGATTTAATTTAGGTTAGAAACGCAAAATCTAGATATGTATAGCATGTTGGCAGTACGAAACTCAAATTATCAGTATCATACCACAGTTAAATATATAAGAGACTGTACTTACTAAATCACCTGGTTCTTAGCAGGAGAGTAAACATTTTACTTCAAATTAATTGCAAAATTGACTTGAAGAACATACATACTTTAGATAAATATCTCTCTTAACCCTGGCATGCATAAAACGTGATACAAGTGCCAGCACCTGTTGACCTTGAAGAACTAATATAAAACATGCAATAACTTCCCCAACAGAATCTGGCAAGTCCAACCTAACAAATTCAAGCCCTTGAACTGTGTTAGATATGGTTAAGCAGAGGTGCAAAAGCAGATAAAACCCCATAAAAATGGTAGATGTTGTCGTAAAATTAGCAAAATACTAGATACCCAGTTTCCAGAGTCCGACTGTGGCTCCACCTGTAGTGATGCTAAAACTTGTTCCTTGTCGGAAGTAATGTCCATAGGATCAACTAGGCGTACATTTTGAGCCAACAAAGTAGCATGCTGCTCAACACTTTCTCTTACACCTTGTCTTGCCCCATTTTCTATCATACCTCGCATCATATATCGTACTCTGCAAAAAGTTATATTGGCTTTTATAACCGGTCTTGTCCCTAAAGCGAAATCTATGTCATTTGAAAGGATTTTTATTTCATGCTACCGGGGTAATTTGTACTTGAAGCAGGCTGTTGTCGGGCACCCAGTCATTGATCCTGTTTGTGGGGAAAAGGTTGATACCTCTGGATTTGGTTGATTATATTCACTTGAGATGAAGTAGTGAAAACTGAAAAGTTTATTTCGTAGAGAAATTGGGTAAGGTATATGTAGTCCTTTCATTACCTATTCAGTTGTTTTTACCTATAATTGTTATTGCTTGCATCGTTTTTTATATACATATGAGTCGTATATGATAATATTGACTTCCTGACAGTGAAATATCATACATGTTGAGAAAAATATATTTGCGGTCTTCGTCTACGAGGGAAAGAAAAGAATAAAATTCTAAAAATATGTGAAGCTTTTGGAGCAAATCATTATTCTTTTAGTGAGGACTAGCTAAGCAAGCTCAAATGATAATTGAGGTATTCATAGTGCTCCGTTTCATGCTTATGTATCACTCATTGTACATTGTTGGAACTGCTATGTCAAGTTGAAGGGGTCTTGTTCACCTAGGCAGCTGTTGCCCATATTTCTGTCTATTAACACTGAAGTTCCCCTCTTTTCTTTTACTTTCATTGTCGTGCTTTACTTAAGTCCTGCACAATTTTCGCTTAATATTTCGCACCTTTTGCGTCGGTTTTAGAGAAAACCATCGATTATACACATTTAAGCGTCGGTTGCTAGTTTAGGCGACGCTATTGTGCCCATGAGTAGACTTATTGCGTCGGTTGCTATGAATAACCGACGTTTAAAATATACAAATATGTCGGTTTATAAACAGCCGACGCCTAAAATTAAGATAAGCGCCGGTTGATTGAAACAGTGATGCCAAAACAAATTCATAAGCGTTGGTTCCCTATGTCGCCGACGCACAAAGGTGAACTGGGCCGGTTGCTAACACAATCTTCTCTCCTCCTGACATACTTCTTCTAAAATTAATAATGAAATTTTGGATTTACTAAAAATCGGTAAAAACCTATCTTTTTCAATATTTGGTTAAAATAAATTTATTAAGTTTTCGTATTTTTTTTTATTTCATTTTCAAAGTCATCTTAAGTCCCTAAAAAAATGATCATCACATTATTTTATTTAAGTATTTTTATCATATAATAAATAATTTGTAGTAGATTTTATAATTTTGACAATAAATATAGGAAAGTATGTTTATTTCTTATAAATTTAGAATCATATTTCAGAATTATAATTTTTTAAATGTTGAAACAAACATGAAAAAAATGTTTCTTGCACAAATTTTATTTTTTTCTTAATTTGAAAAAGTTGAACTTTTGTAAGTAGATTAAAAATTAGAGAAATTACCAAAAATATGATTTTTTTTACAATTTTACTATTTTTTGAAAATATTTACAAAAATACTATGCAACGAAAATCAACCAAATATGCAAATAGTTGTATCAAGTTTTTTGGCAATCTAGTCAAACGCAAAAACCCGTGGAGATTACATATAATTGCATCAAGTTGCAAAAAAGTCATCTTTTTGAAAAAAAATATTTGTAAAATCATAATTTTGCAAATAATTAAAAAGTATATATATATATTTGTAAATTTTTTAAAAATTGATATTATTTTTTCAAAAATCTTTTTCAACTTGAATTTTTTTTAAAAAGACCTAAATATTATATAAATATTAAATATAGAACTTAACTCTTCATAAACCATATTATATATTTTTACATAAAAATATGTTACATGTAAATTTCGTTTATTACTTGATCAATTTAACGATTCAATTATATTTTAAATTTTTTAGCATTACCTTTTTTATCACTTAGTATAAAATAATAAACTAAAGTCTAATGAAATACCCCTATATATATCTTATCTTAGCAAATCGACTTGGGCTTTTGGGTCTTCGTAGCAAATCAATTTGTGAGTTTTCATTCAAATCGAATTGAGCACTCTACTCAATTTATTTATATTAAATTAGAAATGATAATTTTTTAGGTTTTAATTTTGGGGTTTTTATTGAAATTGATTTGACAATCTTTGTATTGAATGTATTTACCAACTAAGAATTCTTAGTTTTTTCTTTGTTAGTTCTAAAAACCATCAAGTTACAATGTAATTTACATAAATGACATGTATGTAATGGACCAGTTCAAGTAATCTATCTCTATTTTATTCCTAGAATTTGAATTCTGAGCCCTCAACTCTCTAGGTTTTTCCCCCTGTAGTCTATTTTATGTTTCTCATCTATGTTCCCCTGATTCAATTCTTTTTAATTCTCTGCAATTCTCACCTCTGATATTTAGGAATTTATTTTACAGACACTGCATCTACACTGAGCTACGTGACTAATATTATATAAAACACATGTTACAGGACACTATATAACCAAAATCTTCTGCTTCGTACTCTCAACTACTTAATTATCTTAAATAGAGAGAAAGTGAAGTTTATATTACTGCTTTGGGCTTCTCTTTACCTTTTTGTTTAGGTAACTAATAGATATGAAAATAGCACAATCAATGAGTAAAGCTGTAAATCACTTTTGTTTTCTATCCGTGGCTAATCAAAGTGATTAATTCATGTTTATTGACTTTCAAAATTAATGTTCTATTCGTCTAGAGATTGTATGTTCTGCTACTACAAATTGTTTGTCAGGATTTTGAATTAATGTCAGTGTTTTTCTTGTCTCAGTTTGTGTCCTAACATGCTTTTATCTGAAACTATCTAGTAATATTATTGAGCCTGATTAATAGATTTAAATTTTCAACCTTGTATTAGAATGAAGATAAATATATCCAAACTTTATTTGAGCAAATATTTTGTGGTAGTTGCTTCAAAGCATAACTATGATAGATCAATGATAAAATTGATACGCAATATTGGTGACTAGTAATATCCATCCATTGTTATTGAAGCCATATAATTTCTTACAAATTTCTGTTCTTCTCTATCTCATTTAGTTTCTTTCGAGGAGAGACCCTATTCTGGTGAAAAGGATTGCGGCCACAAATGCCCTTGAAGCTAGGCACATGAATTCCTTATGTTTTTGCACCTTGTATTTCCGTAATTAATTAAATTTAGAGAAATATCTTCTTAACCAATATGGCTGTGCGGATTGTGTCTACAATCTCTAAAGAATTTCTTGTGTGCATTTCTTTCACTATCTCACTTCCTAGAGTTGTCATGCACATATGTCTACATCTTATGCACAACTAGGCAACCCTGAGCTGCAGATTTGCATTATTCCTGGATTTGGAGGTATTTTTTGCTACTAATGCTCGAATTGCTTATATTTTCACAAAACCTCTAGATGAAAAGCGTTTCAGCACACTCACAAGAGAATTGGGAATGTGTAATGTTCAATAAGCAAGCTTACAAGCTGGTATCAGGTATTATCGGCTCACTCTTTAATTTTTTAATTTATTTGTTTAGTTTGCATGCGATGTAAATTACGTTTATAATTTTAAATTTGTATGATATATGATCTACCCGTTATGTGAATTAAATGTTTACTTGAATTGGTAAGTATGTTGAGTTTTTTGCCCTTACTAATTCTTAAGTGGTGCCAATGGCTCACTTATTGTTTAAAATTTATTTGGAAAATTTATGTCATAGATTGGGTATTAGGTTCAACTTTGCTAGATGTGCTTATTGTGAGTATGATTTTAGCTGATAAAAGGTTTGATATAAGTGAATTGATTTTGAAGAATATAGTTGAGGTTTTTGATGGGAAGCCAATCAATAGGTTACCCCATGGTCTGCTTTTGAGCAAGGTGTTTGAGTGGTGTCGTGTTGATATGTCTGATATTGAGACTCTGACTACTAAAGAATTTTTAGAGGATAAGTGCTTATCTCAGAGTGGTCTGAAGGTTGAAGCTGATGGCTTTTTTGTTGTTGTTCAAGTTCTTAAGCCCTCCCATATTCATATATCTCCTCATGTTGCTCAGTTTGATGAGGAATTATCCAATAAGCTCAATAATTTTATGGCTGATATCAAGGCTGACAGATTGATAATTCTTAAGGGGTTGGATAAGATTGTTGTTGATCAAAAGATACTCAAGGATGTGTTATTGGGTATTGCTACTCCATCCGAACCTTCTGATCCTTCTGGTGCATTTTCCTACACTTAAACAAGAAGATCAGTAGACAATAATTTGGTTGCTTCTACAGATTAGGATGACATACATTTTCATACTACTCTTAGTGACACCAAAGATGCAGAGCTTCGCAACAGGACAGGGAGGACAAAGACAAGGATAAGGATGTTGAAGATAATTCCTAAATTTTATTTTTGTTAATGATTAAGAGGGAGAATTCAGGAAAATTGTTTATTATTTTGGTTTAAGTACTTATTTGATCGTTTGTGTGTACTTATTTGGTTTAGGTGGTGATGTGTTTGAACTTGGTGATTTAGTTTACCACTAGGTGTTGTTGGAATTAATCTGGTTTATTTTGGTTTGAATAACTTGAATGCGGTTTAATTTAATTTGATGATGTTATGATTGATTTATATTTATCTTACGACCACGTGATATATGATTCAGGGGGACTATCATATACTTATAGCTTGATATGTTATCTTAATAGCAAGCTGATTATAATGTATCTATAATTGTTACTAATACTATTTCACAGAAGTCAAATATTATAATATAGTTATTATATCAGCAAGCTAACAATATTTTGATAGGATTATCAGCGAGCCTAGAGTTACAGCTTGAAGTTATTCTGGATAAACCGAAATTACGGTTTTTGAGGAAATAGATAGGAAAGAGTTTTTGTAAGGACTCTATGGTATATTTGACATGTTTATTTATATTAGAGCTCTTTGTTTCATCAAACTTTTTTATTAAACCCATTTGCTATTTTCTAGAAAGTTGTAAATAATTTTTTTATCTTAATAACTTTCTTGTTCGATTGGTATTTGAATTTAAACTAAAGATATACATTTTTAAAATCTTTTTCTATATATCTTTTATCTTTAGTTTAAACTAGTTGTGAGACTTGGTCAAGATTGGGAGTATTGTTGAATTGATTTGAAATTTAACTTAGTCCATAAACACACTGGGGTATACTTTTTTTGAGGTTGATCCACGAAGTATACATCATGCCATGTGAGAAAATACAACTTGCATTCATTGAATATTCTTATTATGAGCTCAAATTTATTCACGTATATTTATATTCATCGAGTTCAAATTTTCTTTTATAATTTTCATTGTATCGTTCAAGATGTAAAAATGTGTTAATGAGTAGTTGAGTTTGGATAACAAGGCTTCGAGGAGTTAGATTGCTAGAGAAGGCTATGCAGGTTTGGTATAGGGCTTTAAGGACAATCCACTCAAGGGAACAGGTGTTATCAGCATGCTGCTATCAGGAATAAGGGATAAAGGGAGATATATTATTGAATCTTATAATCCTATCATTTAAGTGATTAATAATATATTCTCTTACCAAGTTGGTAAGGGACCAGGATGTAAAACATTAGATATAGGGGTCGATCCTGGCTAAAACTCTCTGTGTTGTGTTATTTACTTGCTGTTATTTAATTTCTGCATTGTATATCGGGTGTCAGCTTACTGACAACAGATATTGGAATATAATAAGAGGTTTTCTGACAGTTTGATAAATATTCGGTAATACTTTCAAATCGATATTAGTTAGGAATAACACTTATTCAACTCCCCCTAGGTGTATAATTTCATTATAGACATCAAATAATATTATATATATAAATAAATCTATCAAGACCGAAGAATTGGTACATAAGAGTAGGGATATAAACGAACCGAGTCGAGCCGAGTTTTGATGAAAATGAGCCGAGTTTTTAATATTGCAGATTTTTATTTTAAAATGGCTTCTTAAATAAAGAAGTGGCAGTTTAAATATATAGCATTAAAATAGAAAAAATATTATACATTTTTTTTGAGCTCTAACGAGCCAAACACGAGTTATTTAATTTCAAACCGATTTACTAATTTTGTATCGATCTCGAGCTGAGCTCGATTCAAACATGCTAGAGTTTAGCTCAAGCTCGTTAAGCTTAAAGAACATTTTATGTGTTCAAGTTCGAGATCGACCTCTTAACGAGCCCAGCCGAATCGAGCTTTAATTTTAAGAGCCGTGCTTGAACTGTTCACGAACAGCTCGGTTCATTTACCTCTTAGTTGCAATATAGAAGTTTGCATCCCAACAATGGAAAAAGTTCTTTAATATAATTAAGCATCATTGGTAATATGATGTTGAATATATTTGAAACTACTATCAACAGTAAAGATCGAAAGATTATAGCGTAATTGTTTTTTTCGGAATGGACTTGACAACTTGTTTGAAAAGATTATCTTAATATAAAGTTGGTGTTAGTCATCTACAAACTAAATTTTTGCAATAGGAATCAAGGAAATAATATGGGTTAACAGTTCTGGCAAGTTAAATTTATTAACTACAATTTTTCATCTAAAAGAATCTTAAAACGTTAAGGGGTGACCTCCTTCGATATCCCATGTCTATCTTAACTGTTTATCACAATCAGAAAATTATTAGTTCTTAGGGTTATGATATTAATTGTTAGGTGTTTGTGACGAGCTCATGACACTACATTTTCAAGTGTAATACAAGAACCACCAAACTCATCCTACTCATTTGGAGTTTGAAGGATCTACATGTGCGAGTTGTGGTAGTGTTGTTATACCACCTAGCTGTTGCAACTAACACAGACCACTCACGTGTTGTTATATCCTAATGGAATCATTATACCCCTCACCATGGCTGAGAACTTATAAAATATAAAAATATAATAATCATTTATTTTTTAAGATGATAGTATGTGGTTGTGATTTGAAGCACTTAAATGTCGTAAATGATTATTAGGTGTAATAGTTTGTCATTTTGTTGAAACTATACTAATTTGAAAACTTAAAAATGTAAAAAAAAAATCCAAAAATGTAAAATTGCACAAGTGTTAAGCATTATAAGTGACAATTTGTAATTAAGTAATTAAAATAGAGGTACCAAATTGGTAACCAAACTAGATTTCAAATGTCACATGTCATGCTATAAATCAATTAATAATAGCAGACCCCCTACATTCACACAAATTCCACCAATAATATCATCTCAGTACCATGTCCTGTAATTTGGAACCAAATTTTGGTATACAATTTGATACTTCAAGCACTACTCAAACTGATAATATTATTTTTAAGTTCTTTTTTTCTTTTTAGTTGTTGTTATTATTGACGTCTTTTTTGTTTTATTCTAATTATTAAAATTAATTGGTAAACTGTGATATATATATATATGTATATATATTAAGAGAGAGAGATAGAGAGCAATATATATAAAAAATTTAAAGTCAACCAATCAAGTAAAAGATTAAAGGTTATTTTTTAATTTGGTACAAAAATTGTACTTCGGGCGGTAGAGGACATATGGATAATGATTCACAACATGGTGAAAATGTTTGTTCTTTTCTTTTTTAGATTCAAATTAATCAACTCTCATTTGTTCCAAAATGGCAGCTCCACCATCATCAATTTTATTTTCTGGTCTTTTCCTTTTTTTCTCCATCTCTCTTGCAGCTTTCCTCCCAACTAGTTTTTAAAGTTCGTTCTCCCACACCACGCATTCAGGAGTACATGGAGAAGAAGTTGTAGTACTGTCCCTTTGATTTCTTTGGATTTTTTGTAGCAAAACTTACATTCCATTCCGGTTTCTCTAAACATTCTAGCAATACTCTAACGAAATATTAGTTTTGTACAAGGTTTTGTACATATCTTTTGCACGGTTGATCTGTTTTAGTTGTTACAAGAAGTAAATCAACCATAAAATTACATTAAACTTGTTTATAATAAACTAAATAAAGATTATAAATTACCTTATCACTTTCGGATCAGCCACTTGGTGCACCTACTTGGTTATAAAATCCATGAAATTTATTAATCTCAAGTTCAATAACAGACAACGAGTTCCAAGTACAGTCAGATTGAACATCTTCATGCCTAATAAAATAGTCATATACTCTTTCCCAATAGCTTCCATTAGTTTGATGAACTCGAGTGATAGGGTCGGATGATAAATTTTGGAATGCCGAAATAAGCATCTCATCCTCCTATTTCGTAAAATTCTTTATTTGGGCCCTTTTATCTTTTATTTTTTGCGAAGAAAAAACCTGGGGTGAAATAACGCTCACTTCTTCACTTAGTTCACCACTATGATATTGTGAAAAATAGATATTTTCAGTACGTTTTGTATACTCATCACACTAGAAGAAAAAAGGCTAAATTTGACCAAAAAAATCAGTCGAATTTACCTTAATTCGACCGCGCGCGGTCGAATTTACTTAATTTCGACCAATTTTGAATCGGTTGTAATAAAGGGATTCGAATTTAGAAGTTCGACCATATTTAACTAAATTCGACCGACTAATTAAGACTGGATAAATACAACCACTTAAAGTCGACCTGCCAAATTCGACTAAAGGCGGTCGAATTTATATTTTCAATTAAAATTTGAAAATCCCGCACAAAAATTTGAATTTTCTGGAAAATTTAAAAGGCCTGCCCAAAAATTAAATTCGACCTTATATGGTCTAAAATACAATTTTAAATTCGACTGCTTTTGGTTGAATTCATTAAAAAATGTTTAAACAAAATCTCATCGGAAACCGGAAAATTTCCTTTTCCCAGGGTTCCGGGCATATTTTGGCAACCCAATATTCCGGGCATATGTGAATTTGAATATACACACGCAGACACAATCAAGCTTTAATCCACCTCCTGCTCAGCTTCCTCTCAAAACATTCAACATCATCCTCACATTTTCTCTCCCAATCGAGTTGACATACATTTTTATCAAAAATCTCACTCAAAATCTACTCAAAACCTCCCCATCCCCACACTCTAAAGTTAAACCACTAAATCTCATATTACAAAGCCGCCAAACAATTGTCCCGAGTCGACTCAGAGTCAACTCTCCTCAACATCATCTCCAAACTCATCGCCATATTGTGATGCAACATAATTGACTTTCCCTCCCCACACCTGGCCATATTACACAACACGGGTAAAACTCACACCGCCACATCATCATTCTCTAACAAACTTAACAGAATTGTAACTACTCTGAGTTTAATCATTTTAACTTGGTTACTCTTTATCAACGAGAGATTGTAAAGCGCCAACGCCAAGTCATTTCGAGTTCGCTCACTCTCCGACCTCAGCGCGTGTAACAACGGCTCCAACGCGCCGAGAACTTTGATCTCCGTCGATGGTGGAGGAGTTGTGTTGAGTCGACCGAGAGACTTCGGGTTGGAAAAAGTCGGAGAGACCGAGAGTTCGGAGAAGAATTGAAATAAATTTAGGTAACAGGATGAGGACTATTAAAGTGAGGTGAGCGGGGGAGAAGATGGTGGAGGTAGGGGGTCCAAGTATGAGGAGAGAGAGAAATGTGGGTCGACTCGCTGTAGTGACATATTTTTGGTTTGTTTTAAGTTCAGGACTTCATGTTATTGAGAGACAGTGAGGGGGTTCGGAGATGTGAGTGGATATAGATGCAGGCGGCCACCGCTTTTTGCTTCTGTTGGTGATGGTCTTGTATAGAAAATGGTAATTAACTAGGTTTTTTAATGGGTCGGGCCTTAATTTAATTAAGTGCTTTCCAATTTAAATTTTTTTAATTATTTCCATGATATCTAACTTTTGGTAAATTATTTTAATATTATGATTTTTTTACAAGAATTTAAATTTTACAAAAACTTATTTTAACCATTATTTTAAAAAGAACATAGAATCGTGTTTTTTATTATTTATCATAAATCCCACCAGTATTAGTGTGCAGTGGAATTTACTATTAAGTTTAATTATATCTTATTGGTTAAAAGTAATCAAGAAAATAGAAGAAACATTATAGGGTTACAAACCCCTAAATCCATTTTGTAAAACTAACTAAGATTTACTTATTTAAATTAGTTGATTTTTCCTGAGAACCCTTTAATTTTTGAAAATTGTTATATCTGTACGGTTGGATTCATATAATAATTAAATATGAATCAGAAAATCAAATCATAATCAAAGTTTTAAATCAAAATAATTTTATTTGGTTTTGAAAAGTGAAACAACAGTTTGACTAGTACAGCTAACTAGTGTTAAATCCTAAATTGGTGTTTTAGTTTTTAAAAAATATTTTTCATCAATCCAACAGTATAAATGTCAACATATATATATATATATATATATTAGTGATATAACCAAATTTTTAGGTCAAAATAATTTTATTTGATTCTCCATTTAAGTAGTCAAACATCAGTTTCAGATCAAAATAATTTTCTATGGTTTGACATTTCAACAATCAGGTATCAGTTTGACTAGTACAGCTAACTAGTGTTTAGTCCTGAATTGGTGTTTTGATTTTTTTAAAAATATTTTTCATCAATCCAACTGTATGGATTTCAATAGATATATATATTAGTGATATAATGAAAATTCAGATTAAAACAAATTTGGTTTCCCATTTTCAACAGTCAAACATAACACAACTACATAGTGTTTGGTCCTGCATTGGTGTTTCAATTTTTTTTAAATATTTTTCATCGATCAAACCGTGTGGATGTTGATAGATATACATATTAGTGATATAACTAAAATTTCACATCAATATAATTTGATTTGGTTTGCCATTTTAAAAGTCAAATATCAGTTTGACTAACACATAGTGTTTGGTCCTAAATTGGTGTTTTGATTTTTTAAAAAATATTTTTCATCGATCCAACCTTATGGATGTCAATAGATATACATATTAGTGATATAACCAAAAATTTAGATCAAAATAATTTTATTTGATTTTCCATTTTAAAACTCAAGCATCAGTTTGACTAGTACACCTAACTAGTGTTTAGTCCTGAACTAGTGTTTTTAATTTTTTAAAAATATTTTTTATCGATCCAATCTATTAGGTAACTAATAAAATATAATGGGGGTGAATGTGTTTTAGGATATTTCATATTTTTTGAAATATAATGTATATGGTGAAGAAAGCAATCTAATTTGTAGAGATAAAGTGTTTTAAGAGAAATGATAAAACATGCACATAAACACACTATCTTCAAAACTCACTTAGTGGTTGAGTGTAGAAAATAAGCAAAGGCAATATTTATGTGAATGAGTACGAAATACAACCAAGATTATTAAATGAATGAGAATGAAGTACAACCTTGTTGATTAAATGAGAATGATAACAAGAATTGAGAGTCAAAAGTATTGTATTTAGGTAATGAAGCATCAAATCATACGACTTGTACCAAGTCTAAGTTCAAGAGTTTAGATGAAAGCGTGACAGGAAAATCAGGTTCGGCGTCGCTATGAAGGGTAAGGGTAAAGTTGGTTTTAGATGCAAAAAAGGAGAATAATTGAATATCCATAAGGTCTAATATATTCGTGAACTTGTGCAGCAATATCATATCTTTGGGTCAACTAGCTGGGAAAAGAATGATGTCACACTTAGAGGGCTTTATTTGTGGGTGTATGACAGCAAAAAATGCTTAGTCATGAAAGGTAGACGCTCTAAAAATAGACTATAAAAGATTGTCCTAGAAACTTTGAAACCTTCATGTCTACTAGTTAATAGGGAATAATCAACTTGGGTGTGGCACTCAAGGTTTGGCCATGTTAACTTTCAAGTGATAAAATTATATCAACATAATGGCACTGGGCGTACCTATTTTCTTTTAACTGAAGACTTTATATGAAGGTTATTTAATGTCAAAGAAAATCAGAAATTCTATTCCAAAGAATATTGATTATCGAGCTAAGAGGGTGTTGGAGGTGTTGGGATTAATTCATGGTGATATTTCCAGACGTATTTTACCATTGACAACAGCGGCCAACATGTATTTTTACTCTTAGTTGATGACTTTACTTATTTAGTGTTGATTTTGAAGTTGAAAGGAAAAATTGAGGCCTTCAATGCATTCAAAAAGTTTAGAATCTTGGTTGAAAAAGAATCAAAAGAAAAATTGAAGTGTTTCATATGGACAGGGGTGGATAATTTAACTCGAAAGAATTCTTAAATTATTGTGAAATATTGTGTGGCCCAAATGAAACTGCCTAGTATGCATACAAGCAAACTCAGTGATCGCCGTAAGTTGGTGTGGTTAATATCGGGAGAGAGGACAGAACTAAAGTGTATCGCTCCTATAATCCAAATTTTGGCTCTATACATGACATTATATTTGAAGAAAAAAGGCCACGACTATGAGTTGTTGAACAGGAATCATAGAATTCTGGATCACATGATTCATTTATTTTGGTAGGAAAATCGGTCAAATGAAGGTGCTGAACAAGGTGGCTATCAAAGCGAGGAGGAACCAACAACTTCTAGCATAAATACAGGGAGCCATACAATCCGAACAGAGAAATATGAGACAGGGAAAGTAGCGCACAAAATTATGCACATAGTAAGTCATCAAATAGTAGCAATAGTGAACCTCAGAATTTTCGTGTACTGAGTGATATTTATAATGAAACGGACGCGTTGGAAGTTGAAAATGAGAAAAACATGGGAACAATCCATGAACAACGAGATTGAAACCATTGAAAAAACTAACACACGGGCCATGGTCGAATTGCCACATGGGAAAAACTGTGCATTTGAAATGGGGTTTTAGGCGTAAGAGGGACACAAACAGGGAAATTAAGCACAATGTTAGGTTAATCATGAAGTGTTACGTAGAAAAGCAAGGTGTGGATTATGATGAGGTACTTCCACCACTGACAAGGCTTGAGACTGTGAGAATGTTACTAGAATGCACGAAAAAATGGGTGGTAGGTTCATCATTTGAATGTTGAGTTCGCATTTCCAGAACGGAGAATTGCATGATACAATTTATGTAACCCAACTAGAGACGTTTGTAAAGAAAAATGGTGTATAGGTTGATAAAAGCTTTGTACAGGTTGTATCAGGATCCATGAGCCTAGTATGCTCTTTTCAGTAAGTACATCGAAAAATTGGGGCTTTCACTAAATGTCCATACGAGTATGCGGTATATACAAAAATGGAGAGAACTAAAACCTTCATAATTGGAGTGTAGGTAGATGATCTCCTTGTTACATGTACCAGTCTTTCAACTATTATGAAATTTCAATAGCAAATCATTATATTATTTTTTATGAGTGACCCTATAATATTATCACACTATTGGGTATGCCATAAATCTGTTCGAAAAGGTCGTGTTGTCTGATTATAGTTTAGAGAATAATCCAATGGACATTAAGTTGCATATTGGTAAACACGGGAAGGGTACATCAGTGGATTCAACACAATTTAAAACTGTGGTAGGGGGCTTAAGATATTTGAAGTCTTTCATCTTTAAAATCATTAACTTATTCACAAGTGAGCCATCTTCTTCTTTATCATCATTGTCTTCAACATCCGTTAGAACAAAGTGATTTTGTCAATTACCTACTATTTACCAAAAGCATTATTTAACATATGAATATACATGTAATATTTGAGATATTTGAATACAAACACACATATGTAAAAAAACTATAAATTTATATGTCTATACATTAAAAAAGAGATATCATCAATTACATACTCATGATTAAGTTTGTGATATAATTACATTTGAATTTGAAGAGTGTGAAGTTGACTACACCAAAAATTGGGTATTATAATGATATGATAGATTAAGTATAAGATATACAAAAAGGGAAGGGGAAAGACTAACTATTAAATAACAAGTTGAATTAAAATCCAACCCAATGATTCAAAAAGTCGGTTGGTTATGTAATTATTGGTTAAATCAAATTTTCATGATAATTCAGATTTACCTTTAAAAATATCATTAAAAATTTAATTTTTTCAGACTAAAATAAAATCAACTAAATTCGGTTGGTTATTGTCGTTGGCTTTGTAATGACGAGATATTCAAATTTTTATGGAAATTCACGTTCCCCAAAGTTTTATGAAAAGGTAAAATATACAGCCTAAAATATAACCAACTAAATTTGGTTGATTTTTTATGTGGTTGTTTCTGTAGGCAGGTTATTCAAGTTTTTACAAAAATTCAAATCCCCCGGTCAAGGTTTAATTTCCCCCCAAATTCAAATTCAAATCCCCCTCCCCCAAAGTTTTTTATTATGAAAACTAACAATTAAAACTATAATTAGTAATAAACTTGATACTCGTACCGTTGGATCGTTTTAAAAAATAATTTATGTATTAAAATTTTCTAACCCTGATCTAACCCCTAAAATCTAACCCTAAATATAAACCCTACACTCTAGTTTAGGCAGATATAGGATATTTTATTGTCGATAATTTTTAATATTTAATTTATTTCTTTGTAATCATCTTTTAATTTCATTTGGGACCTTTCGTAACAAAAATAATATTGAAAATATTTATTTAGTTCTTTTTAATATTTGAAATGGTTTTATTACAATTTGATGAAATCATTAATTAATAAAAATAAATATTTCTTTTTATTATATTTTTTCTGTTTTATATAATTTAACAAAAAAATTTGTAAAAGAAGAAAATTCAGTCCATTGGTTATAGACCATTATTGTCACTTAATATGGGTCGCTTTTAAAATCTTAAACAATTATTAACCCTAACGGTTGGTTTTGGGTGGTTTCTTTCACCCTCTAACGTGACATGTCACTTCGTCGGCCAATAGCGTTGCAACACTGCATTAAAATATTGATAAGTGCATTAAATGCACGTACCACACTTTTCCAACAACGCTTTTTCCAACTAAAATATGTCGTTTATGGCAATTTAGATTTCCAATTGATTTAGGTAGTTTATAATTGTATGCATGTCCAACTGATGTTTTTTCAACCGATACTAGTCATATTAATCTGATGTGGACAGTCACATGGCTGCTGGGCTAAAATATGGGACCTACAAGAAATACAATAAACCAAAATTGGTCAATTTTGGTAATACTTTCAACTGATTCATTTGTTTATTTTTGTCGGTTGGAAAAGAAAAGAAAACCGACCAACCGAGGGTTGGTACTTGGTTGATTATGTACATTATTACGACCAATTATATTGGTCGACCAATTACATTGGTCGATTATATTGGGTTGAAAATGTAAATCAAAACCAACCAATGTGCGACAGTCTCATTTGTAACGGTTACTTATAGCCCCTGTTTCTTGTTGTGGGAGGTCGACCAATTACATTGGTCGATTATATTTGGTTGAAAATGTAAATCAAAACCAACCAATGTGCGACAGTCTCATTTGTAACGGTTACTTATAGCCCCTGTTTCTTGTTGTGGGAGAAGACAAATGCTTATTGTTGAAGACCGAGATTGAGATGTTACCCGAAAATTTAAAAAATTATTTATAGTTCTCACTTGTTATTCAACTGCAGTATCCGAGGCTCTTTAATTCCAGATGCAATGTATAATTTTTCATTTCATCAATTCTGATGGTCCTTTGTTCTTAGTTCGTGTGTCAGGTCGATAGCCCATTTTGTTAATACTTGTTTTTACTTCATGCATGTTATCTTGATTTTAAATGTTCAAGTTTCTTAGTATTTGCCTACTTGTTCACTTAGTATATGGACTGTTATATTTCTTTGATGTTAATTTTTTTTCAAAAAAATATATATACATAACAGTTATTCGTTTTTATCGAGCACATTAAATAAATATGGTAACATATTATCATGTCTTGTTTATTTATTAATGAATATTGAAAGGATCTGATTTTATCATTTTTAGAGGAAAAAATGATGTGAATATAAACTACTTTAAAAATATTCCATAAATTTACATCATTCTATATTAAATGCAGAAAGATGGGGAGCTCTTACACGACGCTTAATAATTGATCAATCTTAATAATTTACTAAAAGTTATGCATGTAAATATCCACTCATAATTCTGATTAATCAACGTAAAAGTGATAAAAGAAATAAGAAGTTGATCGCTAGCACTCTAGGTTGTAATATACCACTCAAAAAAGTTCACAATGTGTTTTTTTTACTTATTCTTTTATCTGTATTTTTTAAGGTCGAAATATTTTATTCTTCCTTCTTCGGATACACTTTCTTGAATATTTAAAATATGAATATATAGATATAGTCATAATTTTTCCATTTATATTACTTAAAACATAGATCTTGTTACTAAAAATATATATTCACGTATATTCTTTTTTAAGCTTAGTTTTGTATTGTGCTACTAAAAAGGAAGTTCTTAATTTTTAAACTGTTTTAACAATGTTGATTCCACCCGAGGTTGATAAACATATCTTGACCCAAGTGATTGTGTATGCAACGTTGTCTCATTACACACTTTTGTGTAATGAAAATAATCTTGTGACACAAATATAAACCAGTTTTTTAAAATCCGGTTTGAGGGTTCCGAGGAAAAGAACATCTAGTAGTCCAAAAATAGTGAGTCACATACAAAATTAACATTTATATTTAGGATGTTATTCATCTTAAATGAGTAACCTAAAATCATATGGTAATTTGTTAATATTTTTAGCATTGAAGAAATAATAATTTGAAAAAATATCACTTATACTATAATACAAAGAACGAAAATGAATAATTGAAGTCAATATATTTGATCAATAATAATAGTAACACAAAATTAAAGTGAGTTCTTTTCTAGGTATTTAATAGTTATTAATGCTTCACAATCGAACAAGGGATATTTAAAGTTAAAGTGTAACATTGATGTTAATAAAGGAATTTTAAATAACTAGGACTTATAGACATCAAATAATATTATATCTATAAAGAAATCTATCAAGACCGAAGAATTGGTACATACTAGTAAGGCCTTAAAAGAATTGAGTCATCAAGTCTAGTTTTGAGGAAAATGAGTTGAGCTTAACCATTTTTCTTAACGAACCGAGCCGAGCATCTTTATCACATAAAAGTTGTATTCGGGCTGGAGCTCATTAGTAAACCGAGTCGAACTAGAGCTTATCAAACATTAACGAGTCGAGTCGCACTAGTGTACAAATCGAGCAACTCACAAACATTACTCTTTTTGTACTAAATAGTTTAGCAAACTATTAACAAATAAAGGCTCAAGTATAACTATCAATATAAGAAAGAAAATTATGTCCAACCCAACCTTAAGAAAATTAATTTAATATAACCTAAATCCTAAATATGTAAAACTAAAATAGAGTAAGCTAAAGTTGCAGATGAGGTTCGTATCTCGACTAACTCTTCAATCATCATTTATCATCTCTTAATTCTCCATAATCATCTATCCTCTTTCTACATCTTTCACGATGCACATATTTGATTATGTTATATATATATATATATTACGTATGCGATTATATAGTTTAATTTTCCTATTTATGTATCTTGGTATACATCGATTTATGTTGTAATGTTCGATTTTTCTGTGTTTTATTGAAGATTTGTATATTAAAATAGCTTCTTAAAGAAATAAGGGGTGGTTTGAATATATACCATAAAAATAGAAAAAATATTATATCTACTTTTTTCGAGCTCTAACGAGCCGAACACGAATTATTTAATTTTGAACCGATTTATCAATTTGAAACCGCTCTCGAGCCGAACTCGAGTCGAACATGCTAGAGTTCGGCTCGAACTCGTTATGCTTAAATAAAACTCTTTGTTGTTCGAGCTGGAGCTCTTACGAGCTAAGCCAAACCGAGTTTTAATTTAACGAGCCGAGCTTGAACTGCTCACGAACAGCTCGGTTCATTTATAGTGTCTTAGTTGCAATGAAGAAATTTGCATTACAATAGTGAAAAATGTTCTTTAATATATTCAAGCATCATTGGTAATAAGAGGTTGAGAATATTTGAAACTACTATCAACACTGAAGACCGAATGATTCTAGTGTAATTTGTTTTGGGGAATGGACTTGACAACTTGTTTGAAAAGATTAACCTAACATCAAGTTGGTGTTACTCAACTACAAACCAGAATTTTGCACTAGAAATAAAGGCAACAAGACGGGTTAACTTGTCTGGCAAGGAAAATTTATTGAATAAATTTTTCATCTAAAAGAATCTTAAAAAGTTAAGGGGTGACCTCCATCGATATCCCCAAACTATCTCAACTTTTATTATAATGAGAAAATTATTAGGAGTTCTTAGGGTTATGACGAGCTCACGACGCCACATTTTCAAGTGTAATACATGAACAAACAAACTCATCCAATTCATTCGGAGTTTGAAGGATCAACATGTGTGAGCAGTGGTAGTTTTGTATACCACCTAGTTCTTGTAGCTAACACAGACCATTCATGTGTTGTTATGTCATAATGGAAATATTGTACCCCTCACCATGGCTGACAACCAATAAAATATAATAACATAATAATTAGTTATTTTTAAGGTGATAGTATGTGGTTGTGATTTGAAGCACTTAAATGTAGTGAATGATATTGGGTGTAATAATTTGTCATGTTGTTGAAACTATACAAATTTGAAAACTTAGAAATGTCAAAAATATAATTGAGTACATAATACAAAAAGATAAAAATATAAAATGGCACAAGTGTTCAGCATTATAAGTGACAATTTGTAATAAAGTGATAAGAATAATGATACACGTAACAGATTGGTAACCAAAATGGACCTCCTCCATTCACAAAAATCTCACCAGTAATATCATCTCAACTCACCATGTCATGTAATTTGGAACCAAATTTTATTATACAATATGATACCTCTAGCACTACTCAAACTGATAATATTATTTTTAAGGACCTTTTTTGCTTTTTAGTTGTCGATTTTGTTTTATTCTAAATAATAAAACTAATTATTAAACGGTGATATACCTATAGGATATACCTATATATAGAGAGAGGAATATACATTCAAATAAATCAAAATCAACCAATAGAGTAAAAGATTAAAAGATTATTTTTCAATTTATTACAAAAATTGTACATGAGGAGGTACAGGACATATGGATAAAGATAATGCAAATTGACAACATAGAATTTTGAAAATTGATGAAACTATTATGCTACATGCTATTAATACAATTGACATGATTGAATTGCAAACATCATATATGATTGGATGGGCATACATAATCTAACATTTCCACTTTTCGTAGAAGAGACCCTCCCTTTTCAAAAGCTGTGTTAATGGGAATTGGTTCAAAATTCAGTAGAGAATATATCTGCATCATGAAGAAGGGCAATAAAAAAATAATATTATAAAGTATTCATGAGTGATCATGTCAGCGAGTAAAAGAAGGATGTGCAATAAAAAGAAACTACTTGCCTATGTTCAACGATAATCCCGGGTGTGTTGAGAGTTTCACCTTCAAATCAAGAATAAATAATTTGTCATCCAATAATCTTTTGAATCAAATGTAAGTAACAAATACAAATGACTATTACATGGAATCTGATAATTAAATAAATAATTAATAATTATTTTCTATGAATTTGATAAATATAAAAGAATAGTACCTCTTAATTGTGGAGCAATTTCTTCATTGTTTACTGTACATGATAAAACAAGTAATATTAGTATTTTGGATTAGAGTATTTAAAATCAAATTGATAATATATGCGTAGAATCTTCAATAAAGAGATTTTAATAGTTTATATGGACATGGATGACAATTAAAATTTTGAGTTCTCATATTTAGATCTAAAAAAAGAACAAATAATGAACCAAATAAAAATTTATATATCTTGATTTGGTTGTACATGGGTGAAATTTGATGAAAACCAAAATTAATGAAAAATTTAGCTCAAATCTGAAATCAAAATTAGTTAAGATCTAAGTAGCTCTAATTGTGAAAAACTATTGAATTCAGTATGAAAACAGAAATGAAAACACAACTTTTTTGTGATGCCAGGAAAGATATCTTGAAAAAACAAATCTGAAAAGTTATGACTAGATAAAGAATTAATTCTAAGTGATCATAGTATACATACATATATAAGATTATTCAAAAAGGCCATGTGACTTACCATCTGGCTCATACAAAATCAAAATTGTGATAGTGGAGATGAAATTCTAGAAAAAAATAAAAACTGATACATCTCCTCTACTATCTTAATAAGATTATTCAAAACTACAAAAACTATAGTTACTTGTAATTTTTACTAAAATGTATATTGAGTTGCTTAGGAGAAGAGGGGAGAAGAAAATGTGGGGAGGGATGAGATAGTGATAGGCCAAGGACTATCTATTTATAAAATAAAATTGAAGATTCTAGATTTTACTAGATCTTACTAGAGGAGTTTCTTCAGGAGTGAGTCAAGAAGGAAAAATTATATATTTTATTGAATCTTTTAATCTTTTGTACTTTAAATTTGTTTCTTTTGCCTTGATCTAATATTTTCTAGATATTTTTGTAATTTACTAAATATGGTGGTAGATATATTTTAATGTTGTGTCTTATTTTAATGTTGGACAGCCTTACTATAATCCCCCACACTTTGTTGAAGCCTGAGAATAGGAGACTGTTTTTGAAGAGCTCCCGCATTGTGTACATCTAAAAATAAGTAAATAGTCAAAAGAAGTATACATTAAAAATAATAACTTTAAACAAATATAAATCTAATCACTATATTTTAAAAGTAATCCAAATAAATCTTTCCCAATGATATTCTTTAGATAGCACCTACCTAAATTTATTTTTATTTTCTCCTTTAACCATTTATAAACCATGTAAATTTTCTCTTTGTGCACATGAATGTCGGCATCTTATAACCTTTCAAAATAAATGCTAAAATAATGTTCTTGTTGTATGTGCCAATATGTAAATAAAATATGGATAGCTGATAAATTGCTTATTTCAAATTTAGATGCTTCTCATTAGAACTTAACCAAGTGGACTTTGATAACCTGCTATGAAAATATTATCACAAAACATTGGAGTTTTTGATATAATGTAGTATAAAGCAAATGAATTACCAACTACCTTTAAAATTCGAAATGAAAAAGTAAAATATAGTGGAACTAAAGGAGAATGTTGACAAAAACTGTTTTTGTTTTTATTTTCAAGAGGCCAGTGTAACCCCGACAGAAAAATTAAGATTAAAGAGAAATGGATGTACATACATCTCAAGCAATCCGATAGTACATAAATTAGAGTGATGTGACTAAAGTTAAACATATGATAATGTATATATACCCATCAAACTTAAATGGTAATGTATACACCCACCCATAACTTACCCACCAAAACATAGCATACTTGTTCTAAAATTCTTCCCATACTTATTATACAAACTTCCTTTCTTGATGTCCAATCTCCAACTTTGTGACAAACACATAATATTTATAATAATTTTCTAAATATAATTATTATCCAAATCAAATATGATAATAATTTTTCACCTGTATAATTATTTCTCAATCTAATTATATTTTTTATCACCAAGCACATACAACTATTAGGAGAAAACCGAAAGAAAAGTATTAAATGTCCATGCAGACTATCGCTATTTGGAAACTATAAGAGCTACTTGCAAGGCTCCTTTTAAAAACTTCTACTTAAGGGGCTCTTAAGGTAATATTTGGCCCCCAACTGTTGGGCTTTTAATCAAGACTGTTGGGCTATCAAGACTGCTGGGCTTGTTTTATTTTAATTGCTTAATAAATAATAGATACATTTATCAGATATAGTCTTGTGACTTAGTCATGCACGTAGTTGAGTAGTTTTAGGAAGCGTTTGAATTAGTAGCAGGAGTAATAGTAGGAATGTTTTCAGTTTTTTTCTGCACCACCTTCCTGGTTGGTTTCTATTATTTATGTATTGCAGTTTCTTTTAGTAATACAACAACGCAACTTTCTTTTCTCAGTTTTATATCTCAAACACTTTACATAAGTCCGTCTATATAAAGATTGTAGATGCCCAAGTGGATGCCCAAGTACATGCCTAAGACATCAGTTGTAATGGAGACGCAGAAGCACAAAGAAGGCACTATTGGTTTGAGTTATCCTATGTTGGCGAAAAACAACTACACGTCATGGTCACTGAAGCTAAAAGTCTATATGCAAGCACAAGGAGTGTGGGATGCTATAGACCCAGATGACCCAAAGGTAGCTGTAGAAGCAAGGATGGATAAAATAGCATTAGCTACTATCTACCAGAGCATACCAGAGGAGGTATTGCTATCCATTGTTGAGAAGACATCCGCCAAGAAGGCGCGGGATGCGATCAAGACAATGTGCATAGGCGCTGACCGTGTACAAAAGGCGAAAGTACAGACATTAAAGATGGAGTTTGAGACGATGAGCATGAGGGAAACGGACCAGCTTGACGACTTTTGTATGAAGTTGTATGGTATAGTAACAAATATCCGTGTTCTAGGAGAAAAGATGAAGGAATCCAACGTCGTGAAGAAATTGCTTCGTGCAGTTCCGTTATATCCTAATGGAATCATTATACCCCTCACCATGGCTGAGAACTTATAAAATATAAAAATATAATAATCATTTATTTTTTAAGATGATAGTATGTGGTTGTGATTTGAAGCACATAAATGTCGTAAATGATTATTAGGTGTAATAGTTTGTCATTTTGTTGAAACTATACTAATTTGAAAACTTAAAAATGTAAAAAAAATCCAAAAATGTAAAATTGCACAAGTGTTAAGCATTATAAGTGACAATTTGTAATTAAGTAATTAAAATAGAGGTACCAAATTGGTAACCAAACTAGATTTCAACTGTCACATGTCATGCTATAAATCAATTAATAATAGCGGACCCCCTACATTCACACAAATTCCACCAATAATATCATCTCAGTCACCATGTCCTGTAATTTGGAACCAAATTTTGGTATACAATTTGATACTTCTAGCACTACTCAAACTGATAATATTATTTTTAAGTTCTTTTTTTCTTTTTAGTTGTTTTTTTTTGAATCATTTTTTTCTTTTTAGTTGTTGTTATTATTGACGTCTTTTTTGTTTTATTCTAATTATTAAAATTAATTGGTAAACTGTGATATATATATATATATGTATATATATTAAGAGAGAGAGATAGAGAGAAATATATATTAAAAATTTAAAGTCAACCAATCAAGTAAAAGATTAAAGGTTATTTTTTAATTTAGTACAAAAATTGTACTTCGGGTGGTAGAGGACATATGGATAATGATTCACAACATGGTGAAAATGTTTGTTCTTTTCTTTTTTAGATTCAAATTAATCAACTCTCATTTGTTCCAAAATGGCAGCTCCACCATCATCAATTTTATTTTCTCGTCTTTTCCTTTTTTTCTCAATCTCTCTTGCAGCTTTCCTCCCAACTAGTTTTTAAAGTTCGTTCTCCCACACCACGCATTCAGGAGTACATGGAGAAGAAGTTGTAGTACTGTTTCTTTGATTTTTTTGGATTTTTTGTAGCAAAACATACATTCCATTTCGGTTTCTCTAAACATTCTAGCAATACTCTAACGAAATATTAGTTTTGTACAAGGTTTTGTACATATCTTTTGCACGGTTGATCTGTTTTAGTTGATACAAGAAGTAAATCAACCATAAAATTACATTAAACTTGTTTATAATAAACTAAATAAAGATTATAAATTACCTTATCACTTTCGGATCAGCCACTTGGTGCACCTACTTGGTTATAAAATCCATGAAATTTATTAATCTCAAGTTCAATAACAGACAATGAGTTCCAAGTACAGTCATATTGAACATCTTCATGCCTAATAAAATAGTCATATACTCTTTCCCAATAGCTTCCATTAGTTTGATGAACTCGAGTGATAGGGTCGGATGATAAATTTTGGAATGCCGAAATAAGCATCTCATCCTCCTATTTCGTAAAATTCTTTATTTGGGCCCTTTTATCTTTTTATTTTTTGCGAAGAAAAAACCTGGGGTGAAATAACGCTCACTTCTTCACTTAGTTCACCACTATGATATTGTGAAAAATAGATATTTTCAGTACGTTTTGTATACTCATCACATTAGAAGAAAAAAGGCTAAATTTGACCAAAAAAATCAGTCGAATTTAGCTTAATTCGACCGCGCGCGGTCGAATTTACTTAATTTCGACCGATTTTGAATCGGTTGTAATAAAGGGATTCGAATTTAGAAGTTCAACCGTATTTAACTAAATTCGACAGATTAATTAAGACTGGATAAATACAACCGCTTAAATTCGACCGGCCAAATTCGACAAAAGGCGGTCGAATTTATATTATCAATTAAAATTTGAAAATCCCGCACAAAAATTTGAATTTTCTGGAAAATTTAAAAGGCCTGCCCAAAAATTAAATTCGACCTTATATGGTCTAAAACACAATTTTAAATTCGACTGCTTTTGGTTGAATTCAATAAAAAAATGTTTAAACAAAATCTCATCGGAAACCGGAAAATTTCCTTTTCCCAAGGTTCCGGGCATATTTTGGCAACCCAATATTCCGGGCATATGTGAATTTGAATATACACAGGCAGACACAATCAAGCTTTAATCCACCTCCTGCTCAGCTTCCTCTCAAAACATTCAACATCATCCTCACCTTTTCTCTCCCAATCGAGTTGACATACCTTTTTATCAAAAACCTCACTCAAAATCTACTCAAAACCTCCCCATCCCCACACTCTAAAGTTAAACCACTAAATCTCATATTACAAAGCCGCCAAACAATTATCCCAAGTCGACTCAGAGTCAACTCTCCTCAACATCATCTCCAAACTCATCGCCATATTGTGATGCAACATAATTGACTTTCCCTCCACACACCTGGCCATATTACACAACACGGGTAAAACTCACACCGCCACATCATCATTCTCTAACAAACTTAACAAAATTGTAACTACTCTGAGTTTAATCATTTTAACTTGGTTACTCTTTATCAACGAGAGATTATAAAGCGCCAACGCCAAGTCATTTCGAGTTCGCTCACTCTCCGACCTCAGCGCGTGTAACAACGGCTCCAACGCGCCGAGAACTCCGATCTCCGTCGATGGTGGAGGAGTTGTGTCGGGTCGACCGAGAGACTTCGGGTTGGAAAAAGTCGGAGAGACCGAGAGTTCAGAGAAGAATTGAAATAAATTTATGTAACAGGATGAGGACTATTAAAGTGAGGTGAGCGGGGGAGAAGATGGTGGAGGCAGGGGGTCCAAGTATGAGGAGAGAGAGAAATGTGGGTCGACTCGCTGTAGTGACATATTTTTGGTTTGTTTTGAGTTCAGGACTTCATGTTATTGAGAGACAATGAGGGGGTTCGGAGATGTGAGTGGATATAGATGCAGGCGGCCACCGCTTTTTGCTTCTGTTTGTGATGGTCTTGTATAGAAAATGGTAATTTACTAGGTTTTTTTAATGGGTCGGGCCTTAATTTAATTAAGTGCTTTCCAATTTAAATTTTTTAAATTATTTCCATGATATCTAACTTTTGGTAAATTATTTTAATATTATGATTTTTTTACAAGAATTTGAATTTTACAAAAACTTATTTTAACCATTATTTTAAAAAGAACATAGAATCGTGTTTTTTATTATTTATCATAAATCCCACCAGTATTAGTGTGCAGTGGAATTTACTATTAAGTTTAATTATATCTTATTGGTTAAAAGTAATCAAGAAAATAGAAGAAACATTATAGGGTTACAAACCCCTAAATCCATTTTGTAAAACTAACTAAGATTTACTTATTTAAATTAGTTGATTTTTCCCGAGAACCCTTTACTTTTTGAAAATTATTATATCTGTACGGTTGGATTCATATAATAATTAAATATGAATCAGAAAATCAAATCATAATCAAAGTTTTAAATCAAAATAATTTTATTTGGTTTTGAAAAGTCAAACAACAGTTTGACTAGTACAGCTAACTAGTGTTAAATCCTAAATTGGTGTTTTAGTTTTTAAAAAATATTTTTCATCAATCCAACAGTTTAAATGTCAACATATATATATATTAGTGATATAACCAAAGTTTTAGGTCAAAATAATTTTATTTGATTCTCTATTTGAAAAGTCAAACATCAGATCAAAATAATTTTCTATGGTTTGACATTTCAACATTCAGGTATCAGTTTGACTAGTACAGCTAACTAGTGTTTAGTCCTGAATTGGTGTTTTGATTTTTTTTAAAAATATTTTTCATCAATCCAACTGTATGGATTTCAATAGATATATATATTAGTGATATAACGAAAATTCAGATTAAAACAAATTTGGTTTTCCATTTTCAACAGTCGAACATAACACAACTACATAGTGTTTGGTCCTGCATTGGTGTTTCAATTTTTTTTAAATATTTTTCATCGATCAAACCGTGTGGATGTTGATAGATATACATATTAGTGATATAACCAAAATTTCACATCAAAATAATTTGATTTGGTTTGCCATTTTAAAAGTCAAATATCAGTTTGACTAACACATAGTGTTTGGTCCTAAATTGGTGTTTTGATTTTTTTAAAAATATTTTTCACCGATCCAACCTTATGGATGTCGATAGATATACATATTAGTGATATAACCAAAATTTTAGATCAAAATAATTTTATTTGGTTTGCCATTTTAAAACTCAAGCATCAGTTTGACTAGTACACCTAACTAGTGTTTAGTCCTGAAGTAGTGTTTTTAATTTTTTAAAAATATTTTTTATCGATCCAATCTATTAAGTAATTAATAAAACATAGTGGGGGTGAATGTGTTTTAGGATATTTCATATTTTTTGAAATATAATGTATATGGTGAAGAAAGCAATCTAATTTGTAGAGATAAAGTGTTTTAAGAGAAATGATAAAACATGCACATAAACACACTATCTTCAAAACACATTTAGTGGTTGAGTGTAGAAAAAAAGCAAAGGCAATATTTATGTGAATGAGTATGAAATACAACCAAGATTATTAAATGAATGAGAATGAAGTACAACCTCGTTGATTAAATGAGAATGATAACAAGAATTGAGAGTCAAAAGTATTGTATTTAGGTAATGGAGCATCAAATCACACGACTGGTACCAAGTCTAAGTTCAAGAGTTTAGATGAAAGCGTGACAGGAAAATCAGGTTCGGCGTCGCTATGAAGGGTAAGGGTAAAGTTGGTTTTAGATGCAAAAAAGGAGAATAATTGAATATCCATAAGGTCTAATATATTCGTGAACTTGTGCAGCAATATCATATATTTGGGTCAACTAGCTGGGAAAAGAATGATGTCACGCTTAGAGGGCTTTATTTGTGGGTGTATGACAGCAAAAAATGCTTAGTCATGAAAGGTAGACGCTCTAAAAATAGTCTATAAAAGATTGTCCTAGAAACTTTGAAACCTTCATGTCTACTAGTTAATAGGGAATAATCAACTTGGGTGTGGCACTCAAGGTTTGGCCATGTTAACTTTCAAGTGATAAAATTAATATCAACATAATGGCACATGGCATACCTATTTTCTTTTAACTGAAGACTTTATATGAAGGTTGTTTAATGTCAAAGAAAATCAGAAATTCTATTCCAAAGAATATTGATTATCGAGCTAAGAGGGTGTTGGAGGTGTTGGGATTAATTCATGGTGATATTTCCAGACGTATTTCACCATAGACAACAGCGGCCAACATGTATTTTTTACTCTTAGTTGATGACTTTACTTATTTAGTGTTGATTTTAAAGTTGAAAGGAAAAATTGAGGCCTTCAATGCATTCAAAAAGTTTAGAATCTTGGTTGAAAAAGAATCAAAAGAAAATTTGAAGTGTTTCATATGGACAGGGGTGGATAATTTAACTCGAAAGAATTCTTAAATTATTGTGAAATATTGTGTGGCCCAAATGAAACTGCCTAGTATGCATACAAGCAAACTCAGTGATCGCCGTAAGTTGGTGTGGTTAATATCGGGAGAGAGGACAGAACTAAAGTGTATCGCTCCTATAATCCAAATTTTGGCTCTATACATGACATTATATTTGAAGAAAAAAGGCCACGACTATGAGTTGTTGAACAGGAATCATAGAATTCTAGATCACATGATTCATTTATTTTGGTAGGAAAATCGGTCGAATGGAGGTGCTGAACAAGGTGGCTATCAAAGCGAGGAGGAACCAACAAATTCTAGCATGAATACAGGGAGCCATACAATCCGAACAGAGAAATATGAGACAGGGAAAGTAGCGCACAAAATTATGCACAGAGTAAGTCATCAAATAATAGCAATAGTGAACCTCAGAATTTTTGTGTACTCAGTGATATTTATAATGAAACGGAAGCGTTGGAAGCTGAAAATGAGAAAAACATGGGAACAATCCATGAACAACGAGATTGAAACCATTGAAAAAACTAACACACGGGCCATAGTCGAATTGCCACATGGGAAAAACTGTGCATTTGAAGTGGGGTTTTAGGCGTAAGAGTGACACAAACAGGGAAATTAAGCACAATGCTAGGTTAATCATGAAGTGTTACGTAGAAAAGCAAGGTGTGGATTATGATGAGGTACTTCCACCACTGACAAGGCTTGAGACTGTGAGAATGTTACTAGAATGCACGAAAAAATGGGTGGTAGGTTCATCATTTGAATGTTGAGTTCGCATTTCCAGAACGGAGAATTGCATGATACAATTTATGTTACCCAACTAGAGACATTTGCAAAGAAAAATGGTGTATAGGTTGATAAAAGCTTTGTACAGATTGCATCAGGATCCACGAGCCTAGTATGCTCTTTTCAGTAAATACATCGAAAAATTGGGGCTTTCACTAAATGTCCATACGAGTATGCGGTATATACAAAAATGGAGAGAACTAAAACCTTCATAATTGGAGTGTAGGTAGATGATCTCCTTGTTACATGTACGAGTCTTTGAACTATTATGAAATTTCAATAGCAAATCATTATATTATTTTATATGAGTGACCCTATAATATTATCACACTATTGGGTATGCCATAAATCTGTTCGAAAAGGTCGTGTTGTCTGATTATAGTTTAGAGAATAATCCAATGGACATTAAGTTGCATATTGGTAAACACGGGAAGGGTACATCAGTGGATTCAACACAATTTAAAAGTGTGGTAGGGGGCTTAAGATATTTGAAGTCTTTCATCTTTAAAATCATTAACTTATTCACAAGTGAGCCATCTTCTTCTTTATCATCATTGTCTTCAACATCCGTTAGAACAAAGTTATTTTGTCAATTACCTACTATTTACCAAAAGCATTATTTAACATATAAATATACATGTAATATTTGAGATATTTGAATACAAACACACATATGTAAAAAAACTATAAATTTATATGTCTATACATTAAAAAAGAGATATCATCAAATACATACTCATGATTAAGTTTGTGATATGATTACATTTGAATTTGAAGAGTGTGAAGTTGACTACACCAAAAATTGGGTATTATAATGATATGATAGATTAAGTATAAGATATACAAAAAGGGAAGGGGAAAGACTAACTATTAAATAACAAGTTGAATTAAAATCCAACCGAATGATTCAAAAAGTCGGTTATGTAATTATTGGTTAAATCAAATTTTCATGATAATTCGGATTTCCCTTTAAAAATATCATTAAAAATTTAATTTTTCAGACTAAAATAAAATCAACTAAATTCGGTTGGTTATTGTCGTTGGCTTTGTAATGACGAAATATTCAAATTTCTATGGAAATTCCCGTTCCCCAAAGTTTTATGAAAAGGTAAAATATACAGCCTAAAATATAACCAACTAAATTTAGTTGATTTTTTATGTGGTTGTTTCTGTAGGCAGGTTATTCAAGTTTTTACAAAAATTCAAATCCCCCCGTCAAGGTTTAATTTCCCCCCAAATTCAAATTCAAAGCCCCCTCCCCCAAAGTTTTTTATTATGAAAACTAACAATTAAAACTATAATTAGTAATAAACTTGATGCTCGTACCGCTGGATCGTTTTAAAAAATAATTTATGTATTAAAATTTTCTAACCCTGATCTAACCCCTAAAATCTAACCCTAAATATAAACCCTACACTCTAGTTTACGCAGATATAGGACATTTTATTGTCGATAATTTTAATATTTAATTTATTTCTTTGTAATCATCTTTTAATTTCATTTGGGACCTTTCGTAACAAAAATAATATTGAAAATATTTATTTAGTTCTTTTTAATTATTTAAATGGTTTTATTACAATTTGATGAAATCATTAATTAATAAAAATAAATATTTCTTTTTATTATATTTTTTCTGTTTTATATAATTTAACAAAAAAATTTGAAAAAGAAGAAAATTTAGTCCATTGGTTATAGACCATTATTCTCACTTAATATGGGTCGCTTTTAAAATCTTAAACAATTATTAACCCTAACGGTTGGTTTTGGGTGCTTTCTTTCGCCCTCTAACGTGACATGTCACTTCGTCGGCCAATAGCGTTGCAACACTGCATTAAAATATTGATAAGTGCATTAAATGCACGTACCACACTTTTCCAACAACCCTTTTTCCAACTAAAATATGTCATTTATGGCAATTTAGATTTCTAATTGATTTAGGTAGTTTATAATTGTATGCATGTCCAACTGATGTTTTTTCAA
Organism: Apium graveolens; assembly: GCF_009905375.1. Taxonomy (NCBI): domain Eukaryota; kingdom Viridiplantae; phylum Streptophyta; class Magnoliopsida; order Apiales; family Apiaceae; genus Apium; species Apium graveolens. Next base: position 74,998 of record NW_027419369.1, read on the forward strand.
CCGATACTAGTCGTATTAATCTGATGTGGACAGTCACATGGCTGCTGGGCTAAAATATGGGACCTACAGGAAATACAATAAACCAAAATTGGTCAATTTTGGTAATACTTTCAACTGATTCATTTGTTTATCTTTGTCGGTTGGAAAAGAAAAGAAAACCGACCAACCGAGGGTTGGTACTTGGTTGATTATATACATAATTACGACCAATTATATTGGTCGACCAATTACATTGGTCGATTATATTTGGTTGAAAATGTAAATCAAAACCAACCAATGTGCGACAGTCTCATTTGTAACGGTTACTTATAGCCCCTGTTTCTTGTTGTGGGAGAAGACAAATGCTTATTGTTGAAGACCGAGATTGAGATGTTACCCGAAAATTTAAAAAATTATTTATAGTTCTCACTTGTTATTCAACTGCAGTAGCTGAGGCTCTTTAATTCCAGATGCAATGTATAATTTTTCATTTCATTAATTCTGATGGTCCTTTGTTATTAGTTCGTGTGTCAGGTCGATAGCCCATTTTGTTAATACTTGTTTTTACTTCATGCATGTTATCTTGATTTTAAATGTTCAAGTTTCTTAGTATTTTCCTACTTGTTCACTTAGTATATGGATTGTTATATTTCTTTTCATGTTAATTTTTTTTTTCAAACAAAATATATATACATAACAGTTATTCGTTTTTATCGAGCACATTAAATAAATATGGTAACATATTATCATGTCTTGTTTATTTATTAATGAATATTGAAAGGATCTGATTTTATCATTTTTAGAGGAAAAAATGATTTGAATATAAACTACTTTAAAAATATTCCATAAATTTACATCATTCTATATTAAATGCAGAAAGATGGGGAGCTCTTACACGACGCTTAATAATTGATCAATCTTAATAATTGACCCAAGTAATTGTGTATGCAACGTTGTCTCATTACACACTTTTGTGTAATGAAAATAATCTTGTGACACAAATATAAACCAGTTTTTTAAAATCCGGTTTGAGGGTTCCGAGGAAAAGAACATCTAGTAGTCCAAAAATAGTGAGTCACATACAAAATTAACATTTATATATAGGATGTTATTCATCTTAAATGAGTAACCTAAAATCATATGGTAATTTGTTAATATTTTTAGTATTGAAGAAATAATAATTTGAAAAAATATCACTTATACTATAATACAAAGAACGAAAATGAATAATTGAAGTCAATATATTCGATCAATAATAATAGTAACATACAATTAAAGTGAGTTCTTTTCTAGGTATTTAATAGTTATTAATGCTTCACAATCGAACAAGGGATGTTTAAAGTTAAAGTGTAACATTGATGTTAATAAAGGAATTTTAAATAACTAGGACTTATAGACATCAAATAATATTATATCTATAAAAAAATCTATCAAGACCGAAGAATTGGTACATACTAGTAAGGCCTTAAAAGAATTGAGTCATCAAGTCCAGTTTTGAGGAAAATGAGTTGAGCTTAACCATTTTTCTTAACGAACCGAGCCGAGCATCTTTATCACATAAAAGTTGTATTCGGGCTGGAGCTCATTAGTAAACCGAGTCGAACTAGAGCTTATCAAATGAATTATTCAATTTTGAACCAATTTATGAATTTGAAACCGCTTTCGAGCTGAACTCGAGTCGAACATGCTAGAGTTCGGCTCGAACTGTTTATGCTTAAATAACACTCTTTGTTGTTCGAGCTGGAGCTCTTACGAGCTAAGCCAAACCGAGTTTTAATTTAACGAGCCGAGCTTGAACTGCTCACGAACAGCTCGGTTCATTTATAGTGTCTTAGTTGCAATGAAGAAATTTGCATTCCAATAGTGAAAAATGTTCTTTAATATATTCAAGCATCATTGGTAATAAGAGGTTGAGAATATTTGAAACTACTATCAACATTGAAGACCGAATGATTCTAGTGTAATTTGTTTTGGGGAATGGACTTGACAACTTGTTTGAAAAGATTAACCTAACATCAAGTTGGTGTTACTCAACTACAAACCAGAATTTTGCACTAGAAATAAAGGCAACAAGACGGGTTAACTTGTCTGGCAAGAAAAATTTATTGAATAAATTTTTCATCTAAAAGAATCTTAAAAAGTTAAGGGGTGACCTCCATCCATATCCCCAAACTATCTCAACTTTTATTATAATGAGAAAATTATTAGGAGTTCTTAGGGTTATGACGAGCTCATGACGCCACATTTTCAAGTGTAATACATGAACAAACAAACTCATCCAATTCATTTGGAATTTGAAGGATCAACATGTGTGAGCAGTGGTAGTTTTGTATACCACCTAGTTCTTGCAGCTAACATAGACCATTCATGTGTTGTTATGTCATAATGGAAATATTGTACCCCTCACCATGACTGACAACCAATAAAATATAATAACATAATAATTAGTTATTTTTAAGGTGATAGTATGTGGTTGTGATTTGAAGCACTTAAATGTAGTGAATGATATTGGGTGTAATAATTTGTCATGTTGTTGAAACTATACAAATTTGAAAACTTAGAAATGTCAAAAATATAATTGAGTACATAATACAAAAAGATAAAAATATAAAACGGCACAAGTGTTAAGCATTATAAGTGACAATTTGTAATAAAGTGATAAGAATAATGATACACGTAACAGATTGGTAACCAAAATGGACCTCCTCCATTCACAAAAATCTCACCAGTAATATCATCTCAACTCACCATGTCATGTAATTTGGAACCAAATTTTATTATACAATATGATACCTCTAGCACTACTCAAACTGATAATATTATTTTTAAGGACCTTTTTTGCTTTTTAGTTGTCTATTTTGTTTTATTCTAAATAATAAAACTAATTAGTAAACGGTGATATACCTATAGGATATACCTATATAGAGAGAGGAATATACATTCAAATAAATCAAAATCAACCAATCAAGTAAAAGATTAAAAGATTATTTTTCAATTTATTACAAAAATTGTACATGAGGAGGTACAGGACATATGGATAAAGATAATGTAAATTGACAACATAGAATTTTGAAAATTGATGAAACTATTATGCTATATGCTATTAATACAATTGAAATGATTGAATTGCAAACATCATATATGATTGGATCAGCATACATAATCTAACATTTCCAATTTTCGTAGAAGAGACCCTCCCTTTTCAAAAGCTGTGTTAATGGGAATTGGTTCAAAATTCAGTAGAGAATATATCTGCATCATGAAGAAGGGCAATAAAAAATAATATTATAAAGTATTCATGAGTGATCATGTCAGCAAGTAAAAGAAGGATGTGCAATAAAAACAAACTACTTGCCTATGTTCAACCAGAATCCCAGGTGTTTTGAGAGTTTCACCTTCAAATCAAGAATAAATAATTTGTCATCCAATAATCTTTTGAATCAAATGTAAGTAACAAATACAAATGACTATTACATGGAATCTGATAATTAAATAAATAATTAATAATTATTTTCTATGAATTTGATAAATATAAAAGAATAGTACCTCTTAATTGTGGAGCAATTTCTTCATTGTTTACTGTACATGATAAAACAAGTAATATGAGTATTTTGGATTAGAGTATTTAAAATCAAATTGATAATATATGCGTAGAATCTTCAATAAATAGATTTTAATAGTTTATATGGACATGGATGACAATTAAAATTTTGAGTTCTCATATTTAGATCTAAAAAAAGAACAAATAATGAACCAAAAATAAGAATTTATATATCTTGATTTGGTCGTACATGGGTGAAATTTGATGAAAACCAAAATTAATGAAAAACTTAGCTCAAATCTGAAATCAAAATTAGTTAAGATCTAAGTAGCTCTAATTGTGAAAAACTATTGAATTCAGTATCAAAACAGAAATGAAAACACAACTTTTTTGTGATGCCAGGAAAGATATCTTGAAAAAACAAATCTCAAAAGTTATGACTAGACAAAGAATTAATTCTAAGTGATCATAGTATACATACATATATAAGATTATTCAAAAAGACCTTGTGACTTACCATCTGGCTCATACAAAATCAAAATTGTGATAGTGGAGATGAAATTCTAGAAAAAAATAAAAACTGATACATCTTCTATACTATCTTAATAAGATTATTCAAAACTACAAAAACTATAGTTACTTGTAATTTTTACTAAAATGTATATTGAGTTGCTTAGGAGAAGAGGGGAGAAGAAAATGTGGGGAGGGATGAGATAGTGATAGGCCAAGGACTATCTATTTATAAAATAAAATTGAAGATTCTAGATTTTACTAGATCTTACTAGAGGAGTTTCTTCAGGAGTGAGTCAAGAAGGAAAAATTATATATTTTATTGAATCTTTTAATCTTTTGTACTTTAAATTTGTTTCTTTTGCCTTGATTTAATATTTTCTAGATATTTTTGTAATTTACTAAATATGGTGGTAGATATATTTTAATGTTGTGTCTTATTTTAATGGTGGACAGCCTTACTCTAATCCCCGATGCTTTGTTGAAGCCGGAGAATCAGGAGACTGTTTTTGAAGAGCTCCCGCATTGTGTACATCTAAAAATATGTAAATAGTCAAAAGAACTATACATTAAAAATAATAACTTTAAACAAATATAAATCTAATCACTATATTTTAAAAGTAATCCAAATAAATCTTTCCCAATGATATTCTTTAGATAGCACCTACCTAAATTTATTTTTATTTTCTCGTTTAACCATTTATAAACCATGTAAATTTTCTCTTTGTGCACATGAATCTCGGCATCTTATAACCTTTCAAAATAAATTCTAAAATAATGTTCTTGTAGTATGTGCCAATATGTAAATAAAATATGGATAGCTCATAAATTGCTCATTTCAAATTTAGATGCTTCTCATTAGAACTTAACCAAGTGGACTTTGATAACCTGCTATGAAAATATTATCACAAAACATTAGAGTTTTTGATATAATGTAGTATAAAGCAAATGAATTACCAACTACCTTTAAAATTGGAAATGAAAAAGTAAAATACAGTGGAACCAAAGGAGAATGTTGACAAAAACCGTTTTTGTTTTTATATTTAAGAGGCCAGTGTAACCCGGACAGAAAAATCAAGATTAAAGAGAAATGGATGTACATACATCTCAAGCAATCCGATAGTACATAAATTAGAGTGATGTGACTAAAGTTAAACATATGATAATGTATATATACCCATCAAACTTAAATGGTAATATATACACCCACCCATAACTTACCCACCAAACATAGCATACTTGTTCTAAAATTCTTCCCATACTTATTATACAAACTTCCTTTCTTGATGTCCAATCTCCAACTTTGTGATAAACACATAACATTCATAATAATTTTCTAAATATAATTATTATTCAAATCAATTATCATAATAATTTTTCACCCGTATAATTATTACTCAATCTAATTATGTCTTTTATCACCAAGCACATACAACTATTAGGAGAAAAACGAAAGAAAAGTATTAAATGTCCATGCAGACTATCGCTATTAGGAAAATATAAGAGCTACTTGCAAGGCTCCTTTTAAAAACTTCTACTTAAGGGGCTCTTATGATAATATTTGGCCCCCAACTGTTGGGCTTTTAATCAAGACTGTTGGGCTATCAAGACTGCTGGGCTTGTTTTATTTTAATTGTTGAATAAATAATAGATAGATTTATCAGATATAGTCTTGTGAGTTAATCATGCACGTAGTTGAGTAGTTTTAGGAAGCGTTTGAATTAGTAGCAGTACTGGAGTAATAGTAGGAATTTTTTCAGTTTTTTTCTGCACCACCTTCCTGGTTGGTTTCTATTATTTATGTATTGCAGTTTCTTTTAGTAATACAACAACGCAACTTTCTTTTCTCAGTTTTATATCTCAAACACTTTACATAAGTCTGTCTGTATAAAGATTGTAGACAATATTTTGCTATCAGAGCTTGATAAAACCAGTGGATGCCCAAGTACATGCCTAAGACATCAGTTGTAATGGAGACGCAGAAGCACAAAGAAGGCACTATTGGTTTGAGTTATCCTATGTTGGCGAAGAACAACTACACGTCATGGTCACTGAAGCTAAAAGTCTATATGCAAGCACAAGGAGTGTGGGATGCTATAGACCCAGATGACCCAAAGGTAGCTGTAGAAGCAAGGATGGATAAAATAGCATTAGCTACTATCTACCAGAGCATACCAGAGGAGGTATTGCTATCCATTGTTGAAAAGACATCAGCCAAGGAGGCCTGGGATGCGATCAAGACAATGTGCATAGGCGCTGACCGTGTACAAAAGGCGAAAGTACAGACGTTAAAGACGGAGTTTGAGACGATGAGCATGAGGGAAACGGACCAGCTTGACGACTTTTGTATGAAGTTGTATGGTATAGTAACAAATATCCATGTTCTAGGAGAAAATATGGAGGAATCCAATGTCGTGAAGAAATTGCTTCGTGCAGTTCCTTCAAGATATTTGCAGATTGCTTCAACCATAGAGCAATTTGGAAATATGGAAGAGATGACGGTAGATGAGGTGGTGGGTCGACTGAAGGCCCATGATGAAAGGTTGCGTGGACAGGCAGAAAGCACTGGAGGTCAACTTCTGTTAACTCAGGAGGAGTGGCAGAAAAGATCGAATAAGGGTGGCCTTGAAAAGTATCATTCTGGAGGTGGGAGTCGTGGTAAAGGAAAAGGTTTTGCCAAAAGCCACAGTACAGACAAAGGAAAACAGGGCCAAGCCGAAGATGGAGGTCGTGAAAATGGCTCAAGACGTGCTAGGAGTAAGCTGAAATGCTATAATTGTGGCATTTACGGTCATTACGCATCAGAATGCAGAAAACAAAGGCGAGAAAAAGAGAAAAAATAAGAGGCAAATTTGACACAGATAGTTGATCACGAGCCAGCACTTATGTTGTCTGAAAAGAATACAAGTGACGGTGAGCTTGTCTTACTAAACGAGGGAGGAGTTATTCCTAAGCTAAGTGCAGATGGTGACAGAAAAATACAGAGCAACTTGTGGTATCTTGATAACGGGGCAAGCAACCATATGACTGGAGATCGATCTAAATTCAAGGAACTAGATGGAAATGTAGCTGGGAAGGTTCATTTCGGAGATGGATCAACAGTCATCATAAAGGGAAAGGGATCGATAGTTTTTAAATGCAAGGATGGAGAACAGAGGTTGTTGAAAGAGGTATATTTTATCCCAACTCTTTGTAGTAATATCATATCTTTGGGTCAACTGTCAGAAGAGGGGAACAAAGTAATTATGAAAGCTGAATTCTTGTGGGTTTATGACACGTCTGGAAAGCAGGTGATGAAGGTACGTCGATCTCCAAACAGACTCTATAAAATAATTATTGAGGATACAGGAGGTGTTTGCTTGTTGTCAAGAGCTGAGGAAACAACTCGGTTGTGGCACACCAGACTGGGCCACGTTAATTTTAAGGCTATGTCAATTATGTCAGAAAATGATATGGTGTATGGTTTGCCAAAAATGGTACAACCAAAAGATGTGTACCAGGGTTTTCTGGTATCTAAACAGACCAGAAAATCATTTCCTTCAAAAATGACGTTCACTGCAAGCAAAATTCTGGAGCTCATCCATGGTGACTTGTGTGGTCCCATTTCACCGCCAACACCAGGTGGATGTCACTACTTCATGCTGCTAGTTGATGATTTCAGTAGAGTTATGTGGGTGTACATGTTGAAAACAAAGGATGAGGCTCTGGATTCTTTCAGAAAGTTCAAAGCTCTGGTTGAAAATGGTCATGAAGAAAAAATAAAAATCTTGAGGACACACAGACGTGGGGAGTTTTGCTCAGCAAAATTTAATGAATTTTGTGATGAAGCAGGCATCATGAGACATCTCACGGAACCATATTCCCCGCAGCAAAATGGTGTGGTTGAACGTCGGAATAGAACCGTGGTTGAGATGGCAAGAAGCTTGTTGAAAGAAAGGGAAATGCCATCAAAATTTTGGGGTGAAGCAGTAAGGCACGCTGTTTACTTGTTGAACCGACTACCCACTAGAGCTCTAACTGGAAAAACACCCTACGAGGTTTGGTCAGGTAACAAACCAAACATTGATCATGTTAAAAATTTTGGGTGTATGTCACATATGAAAATTTCTGCTGTTTATGTTAAGAAGTTGGATGACCGGAGTAAGCCGGTTGTGAACCTCGGTAAAGAACCAGGGTCCAAGGCATATCGTTTATTTGATCCAAAATTAGGGAGAATCCATGTAAGCGGGGATGCCATATTTGAGGATTCGAAAGGATGGCCATGGAATGACACAGAGATGGGTATGGGTGTTGTAGCACCTACATTTTCTGTGATCAACATTAGCACAGGGGTGACAGAAACTAGTGAGTTTGAGCTGGAGTCCCAGTCACCTTTATTTCAGTCGACTCCATATACTCCTGAGAATTCTCGACTGTTAGAGTCCTCACAGTCAGCTGAACAAACAAGCAGAGCAGCAGATTCATCACAAAGCATTGAACCGAGAAGATTCAGGTTGTTGGGAGAAATTTATGATGAAACAGAAGAGATAGAATTGCCTGATGATTTACTTCTGCTAAGTGTGGAAGAGCCCTCAAACTAACATGAAGTAGCCAAAGAAAAGGAGTGAAAAATTGCAATGAATCAAGAGATAGAATCGATAGAAAAAATCAGACTTGGAGGCTAACAGAACTACCAGTTGGAAAAAGGCCGATTGGGCTAAAGTGGGTTTTCAAAGTAAAGAAAAATACTGAAGGAGAAGTCATCAAGTACAAAGCCCATCTCGTAGCAAAAGGTTATGTACAAAAACAAGGGGTTGACTATGAAGAAGTTTTTGCCCCGGTTACTCGGTTGGAGACAGTCCGGTTGATCTTGGCTCTTGCAGCTAAAAATGGATGGGAAGTCCATCATTTAGATGTAAAATCCGCCTTCCTCAATGGCGATTTGCAAGAGGAGGTATATGTTTTTCAGCCTGAAGGTTTTGAAAAAACTGGTGAGGAACATAAAGTGTACAGGCTTATGAAAGCTCTCTACGGACTGTGTCAGGCGCCAAGGGCATGGTATGCTCGCTTAAGGAGATGTCTTGAAGGACTGGGTTTTACTAAATGTCAACACGAGCATGCGGTTTATACACGTAGAGAAGGATATGAGTCTCTGATAGTGGGTGTCTACGTGGATGATTTAATAATTACTGGGACAAGGCTGTCGAATATAGGAAAATTTAAAGAGCAGATGGCTAAAGAGTTTGACATGTCTGATTTAGGCAAGTTGTCATACTACCTGGGTATTGAGGTCAAGCAAGGAAAGGACTACATAGAATTGAAGCAGGCTGCGTATGCGAGAAAATTATTGGAGAAAGCTGGGATGTCTGAGTGTAACTCTGTGAAATATCCTATGGAGCCTAAAATCCAGTTGCACAAGGACGAGAAAGGAAAGGCTGTGAACCCAACTGATTATAAAAGCCTTGTGGGTAGTCTGAGATATTTGGTGCACACACGCCCAGATATTTCATTTTCAGTTGGTGTTGTTAGCAGATACATGGAAAGACCCACTGTCCTCCACTTGAATGCAGTGAAGTGTATAATGCGATACGTACGTGGAACTGTGGACTTCGGACTGGTTTACTTGAGAGGTAAAGGGAATTATCTATTAGCAGGGTTTTCGGACAGTGATTTAGCTGGCAACTTGGATGACAGAAAGAGCACAGGTGGGTTAGCATTTTATCTGAATGAAAGTTAAATATCCTGGGTGTCACAGAAACAAAAATGCGTAGCTTTATCTTCGTGTGAAGCCGAGTTTATGGCTGCAACTGCTGTAGCATGTCAAGGCATATGGTTGCGTAAATTTCTAAATCAAATCTCGGATGCATACATTGGACCTATGGAACTGTACGTTGACAATAAATCTGCAATTGATCTGTCAAAGAATCCAGTATTTCATGGACGCAACAAACATATTGATATTCGTTACCACTTTATTAGAGATTGTGTTGAGCGTGGAGAAGTGATCCTGAAGTATGTTCGAACAGAGGAGCAGAAGGCTGATATTTTAACCAAAGCCATATCGAAGGTGAAGTTCGAGCAGATGAGAGCGTTACTGGGAGTTAAAGATTTAGTCAAGAAAAGTCTTTGATTAAGGAGGTGAATGTTGGGCTTTTAATCAAGACTGCTGGGCTTGTTTTATTTTAATTACTGAATAAATAATAGATAGATTTATCAGATATAGTCGTGTGACTTAGTCATGCACGTAGTTGAGTAGTTTTAGGAAGCGTTTAAATTAGTTACTGGGCTTTTCATTTTTTTTCTGCACCACCTTCCTGGTTGGTTTCTATTATTTATGTATTACAGTTTCTTTTAGTAATACAACAACGCAACTTTCTTTTCTCAGTTTTATATCTCAAACACTTTACATAAGTCTGTCTGTATAAAGATTGCAGACAATACCAACAGCCCTCCTCAACATCCTCTCTGTTTTTTTTATTATATTTTCTATTCCTAATGGTCACATACACAAATATATTTCATAACCGCTCGATATTTAAAAGCTTTTTTTTAAGAAGTCTGAATCATCACTGAAAATCTCTCCCAAAATCTCTTCTCATTGTTATCATTTATTCATACTATAAGCCTAATGGATCCTCAAGAAATGAATGAATATTTAAACAAAGAAGAAGAGGAAGACGAAGAAATCGATAAAGGGATCCACTTGTTCTAAGAGTAGTTCAGAAAGGACCATATGAGTTTAAAGATGACAAAGGGAGAGTCAAAGATGTTGATGCACTTACTACTGACGAGCTATTAAAGATTGGATACAATGGAAAGCTAGAAGCATGCTTATTATGGGTCCAAATCAAGCTGAATATGATAAATTATCATCTTTCAATACTGTCAAGGAGATTTGAAATGCTCTTGAAACATACCATGAAGGATTAAAAGCATTGACGAAAGTTAAACTTAGTGCTCTATTGAATGATCTTGGAAACTTCAAGCTTGAAGATGTTGAAACTATCAAGGAAGCTTAAGTAAGGTTCCAGAATACAATAAATGGTTTACAAATATTGGGAAAGAAGATTTCACAAGAGGAGATCAACATGATAGTATTTAGCTTGGTTCCTTTTATCTATCAATCCAAGACTACAATTTTGGAATCTGCTACAAATTCTAATACAATGGATCATCTAACTATCTTTGCTGAGCTGGAAAAATTTAAGTCAAGAATTGAAGCCATCAAATCTGAACGTGTCAAACTACCAACTGAGAAAATAATAATTTATATTTGCACTCGTCTGTTAACAAGCTGAAATCAGATGAGGGCTAAGAGTCAGATGAAGAAATGACTTTCATGTCCAGGAAAATCAAGAAACTGATTGAAAAGAAGAACAAAATGAGGAGAGACAAAGGAAAAGCTTTTGGTGCAAAGAAAGATTCAAAGGAAGACACATGTCATGAATGCGGAAACAAAATTTACTTCAAAAGAGATTGCTACAAGCTGAAAAATAAGTTAAAACGGCCTAAACATGAAGCTGATTTCAGAGACAAGAGGAAATCTAAAGCACTTCTGACTTGAAGTGATGATTAAGATTCAAATTATGACGAGTCAAGTGGAGAGATGGTTAACTTAGATTATGTAAGACTTGAAAAATCATGTGAAACTGATTACAATGGATTAGACTCAAGTAGCAAGGTAAATTCTATTAGTTCTAAAGTACATTATATTTTTTCTTTAGATGAACTAGCCATGCAGGATAAAGCTATTCAATCAATGATTGAGCTTATAAATTTAAAGAATGAGAATTATGAGCTAGAATAAGAAAATATTCATCTTTGAATAGTCATTTCAGATCTAATGGATTCCAAATCAAATGTTAAAATAATAAAAAATCTCAAGGAACAGATTGCTCAACTTAAAAAAACAACCAACAAATTATGAGTAGGAATGAACAAAAGAACTCAAGGAAGAACAAGCTAAGAAGAACAAGCTAAGAAGATCAAGGAACTGGAAGATGAAATCAAGAATCTTCAAAAATAAAGGGGAAAGTTTGTTCAAGGAAAAGAAGTACTCAAATCTATGATCCAACAAACTCGAGTTCCTTTGGATAAAGGTGGTCTCGGAATGGCATCTACATCAAAGGATCATTCTCTGAAGTATGAAGGCAAAAATGGGATTTTAAGTGACTATGTTCTGCCCAGGAAAGGTGGCAACACGGGTGGGAAAAAAGGTCATCTAGCTAAGCAATACAAAGTTAAACGGGCAGTGTCAAAAAGATGGAATAGACAGACAGCTCACCGGAGCAAGCTGTTAAACCAAAATGGCAAGCTGACAAGACCGGCAGAACAAAGAATCAGACTCCCAAAATATTTAAAATTAGGCTAAAAAATATGATTTGAATGTTTTATATGTTCTATCTACTAACCATGTTGGACCCAAGCTAAAATGGGTAACAAAATGTTTAGTTATCTTTATTTGTTTTGTAGGTTTGTCTCATGGCAAAATTAAAGTCAAATTAATGGATTTTGGATGGTGGTGCAACAATGCACATGAGTGGAGACAAATCTCAGTTTTTTAGTCTAAAGATGAAGAAGGGTGGAAGTGTCATAATTGATGATAACAAGACTCTTTCTATTCTTGGAAAAGGAAAAATTAGTAATTGTATTGTGTCTTTAAATAAAGCTCAATATGTTAAAGATCTTACTTAAAATCTGCTTAGTATAAGTCAATTATTTAATGATGGTCATAAATTAGATTTGGTCAACATGAGTGTATTATACTTGTGGGTTCTAATAAAATTCCTCTAGTTGCTAGTATAGAATTTTTTTATTTATGTATTGGATTTTGAAGAACAGGAACAGTCATGTTGTTTAGAAGCAATTGATATAAGTCTAGAAATTTTGCAAAAAAGACTTGGACATGCACACATGAAATTACTTAGCAAGCTATCAATAAAATAGCTAGTTCGAGGATTACCAAAATTGAAGTATGTTAAAATAGAAACATGTACTTCTTGTCAACTAGAAAAGCAAATCAGAACATCACACAAAGTAAAGAAAGTGGTATCAACTTCTAAACCTTTAGAGATTTATTTGGTCCGGAAGCTTATAAGAGTATTGCAGGTGGTATGCTTTTGTTCTTGTTGATGATTATTCTAGCTATACTTGGGTATTGTTATTATCTACTAAATATTGTGCATTTATTCCAAAAGGACTTATAGATCTACGAAGTGATCTATAAGCTAATCAAGTTACTTTAGAATAAGCATGAAACAAGACTTATAGATCTACGAAGTGATCATGGTGGTTAATTCCAAAAGGATTTTATTCCTTACTGTAAAAAAAGTACACATCAATTTTTTGCATCTCGTACACCACAACAAAAAGGAGTTGTGGAGCATAAGAACATGTCATTGCAAGAAACAACATGGACTTTGCTTCAGGAAAGCATGTTGCCAAGGACTGTTTGGGCAAAAGCTGTCAACACAACAAGTTATGTTCTTAACATAGTGCTAATCAGGCCATTACTCAACAAGACTCCATATGAATTGAGGAAGAAGAAACCTAATATTGGGTACTGCAATATCTTTGGTACAAAGTGCTTTATAATTAAAATGTCTAAAAGGGATGGTAAATTGGGTTCTAAATCTTATGAAGTTACATTTTTAGGTTATTCTTTAACAGGTCATGCATATAGAGTGTATAATATATATAAAAATGTTGTTAAAGAGTCTATTGATGTCTCATTTCAAGAGTCTAATGATGATCTATCAAGGGAAGAGGAAGACGTTGCAGGTACTGGTACTGGCAGCGAGCTGGCAGTGAAGAATACTGATTCGCAGTAAGTTGACAAGTCAAAAGATGCAACTCCAGAAGTTGATAAAAAAGCTGGAACTTCTTCATCTATTGATAAAACTTTGGAACAGTTATCTAGACTTACTTTGAAAGGTCCAAGGAGAAATAGAGCTACTGAGAAGCTTCATAATATATTTTGATGGTAAGTATCTATTTGAACAAATGAGGAAGTCATAGCTCAAAATTCTCTACCAAAGTCATCTCAGACAGTGACAAATCATCCTCCAGAATTAATTTTGGTGATAGATCAGAAGGAATTAAGATAAGAAAAGGTGCAACAAATATTTGTGCTTTTTCAGCTTTTCCAAGCTAGGGAAGAAACAAAGAATATCAATGAAACTCTTAATAATTAAAATTGGATCATGGAAATGCTAGAAGAACTCAATCAATTTGATAAATGTGATGTTTGGGTGGCACAAGAATACAATCAATAAGAAGGCATTGATTTTGATTAAAATTATGCTAATGTTCCAAGATTGGAATCAATCAGAATACTACTTTCATTTGCATGCTACAATAAAATCAAGTTATACCAAATGGATGTAAAGAGTGTGTTCTTAAATGGATTTCTTAAAAAGGAAGTTTATGTCAAGAAACCTCCTCGATTTGAGAATGAAAAATATCCAAATTACACTACAACAAAATAGGCCAATTACGACGGCCAACTTACGATGGAAAAAAATGCGCGCCCAATTAACGACGGAAAAAAGTAAAACGTCATAACTATTTACGACGAAAGCCAAAACCGTCGTAAGTTTAGTATTTTATTAATAAAGTTATGCACGACACGATTAAACAAAAATAAAAATTATTTGAAGTTGCGACGATGTGAACATTTCGTCGTAAGTTAAATATTTTTATTAAAATTTTAAATTGAAATTAAATAAAAAAATATTTCATCTCAATTTACGACGAAATATTTGTGACGGAAAATATTTGAACATCCAATTTACGACTGAAATTAAAATTTTGGCGGTAAATTTGACTTTTCTCAAATTTTTTGCGGATAATAATTTATGACAGATTCTGTTTTAAATTAGCACATGATTTTTGATAATTTCAATTTTTAAGAAATATTATTTCATGATACAACCATATTAATGTCAACATTTATTTGTATGGGTGACATTTGAAGAATTTCAGAAAAAATTAAATATTTTGATAAAATTATTTAATATGAAACATTTATTATATCACTAATATATAGATATATATATATATATATATATATATATATTCATCTATACGGTAGGATCGTTGAAAATTATTTTTAAAATAATCGTAACACTAATTCAGGATTCAACACTAGTTATTTGTACTAGTCAAACTGATACCTGACTATTAAAATGTCAAACCAAATAAAATTATTTTAAATTCAAATTTTGGTTATATCACTAATATATATATATATATATATTGACATACATACGGTTGGATCGTTGAAAAATATTTATAAAATAATCGAGACACTAATTCAAGATTCAACATTAGTTAGCTGTACTAGTCAAACTGATGTTTGACTGTTAAAATGTGAAACCAAATAAAATTATTTTGATATGAAATTTTGGTTATATCACTAATATATATATGGGGCTACTCCAATAGAAACCAATTTAGAATGGAAACTAGAAACCAAATAATTTTCTTTTTAAAATTAATTCGAAACATAACACATATGGTATGCAAATCGATCGTTGACAGATGTTGAAAAATACAGTGAAATCAGATTTTTTAAAATATTACGGTTTGACGGGAAATATCAAATTAAAAACGGAGGGAAAAAGCTGAAATTGGGTTTGGGAGAGTGCAGGATAGTTGGGTGGTGTGATTTAGGGGGACCATTAGATTAGGTAGATCTAATGGCTTACATTGGTTCTAAGTTTCTATTTTAATTTTAGTTTGTATTTGACCATTTCCCTATATATATATATTGATATCCATACAGTTGGATCGTTGAAAAATATTTTTATAATAATCGAAACACTAATTCAAGATTCAACACTAGTTAGCTGTACTAGTCAAAATGATGCTTGACTGTTAAAATGTCAAACCAAATCAATTTATTATGTTATGAAATTTTGGTTATATCACTAATATATATATATATATTTATTGACATACATACGGTTGGATCGTTGAAAAATATTTTTAAAATAATCAAAACACTAATTCAAGATTCAACACTTGTTAGTTGTAGTAGTCAAACTGATGTTTGACTGTTAAAATGTCAAACAAAATAAAATTATTTTGATATGAAATTTTGGTTATATCACTAATATATATATTTATTGACATACATACTGTTGGATCGTTGAAAGATATTTTTAAAATAATTGAAACACTAATTCAAGATTTAACACTAGTTAGTTGTACTAGTCAAACTGATGATTGACTGTTAAAATGTCAAACCAAATAAAATTATTTTGATATAAAATTTTGGTTATATCACTAATATATATATCTATTGACATCCATATGGTTCGATCATAGAAAAATATTTTTAAAATAATCGAAACACTAATTCAAGATTCAACACTAGTTAGCTAAACTAGTCAAACTCATGCTTCACTGTTCAAAAGTCAAACCAAATAAAATTATTTTGATATTAAATTTTGGTTATATCACTAATATATATATATCTATTGACATCCATACGGTTCGATCATTGAAAAATATTTTTAAAATAATAGAAACACACATTCAGGATTAAACACCAGTTAGCTGTACTAGTCAAACTCATGCTTTACTGTTAAAATGGCAAACCAAATAAAATTATTTTGATATGAAATTTTGGTTATATAACTAATATATATATATATATATATATATATATATATATATATATATATATATATATATTTACATCTGTACGGCTGGATCATTCATAAATATTTTTTAAAAAATTGAAATATCAACATTGGACTAAACACGGATAAGTAGCACTAGTTAAATCATTGGTTGATTGTTAAAATAGCAAATGAAATAAATTAATTTTTTTCTGAAACTTTTGTCATATCACCAATATACACAGTTCTTGACATCCGTACGGTTGGATCATTTATAAATATTTTTAAAAACCAAAATATTGATAGAGAACTTGACAGTGGTAAGTAGTTTTAGTCGAATCACTAAAATATATACATCTTTTGTTTTTTGAGTATCTAACCATATAGATGTCAATATTTTATTTTTTTTAAGTAATATTTTGTTTTACTAAATTAATAATATGTTGTAATTTTAATGTAAAAGAAAAAATTAAGTATTACTTTGATTCCTAAATAAATAAATAATATAAAAGTGATAAATACATTTTTAAATAAATAAAATCTTATAGATAAATGAGTTAGATATTTAAATATTATTTAAGATATTTTGTTTAATATATTTATATAAATTTTAAAATACAGGTAAATTTTAAATCGCGCTCATTATTTCATTTTTTCACCGGCCGCCTATTTATTTTTTCACTTAATCCTGTTTTTGATTAACCCCTCTTTGTCTCTCTCGCTCTTCCAACTCCCTCTCTCTCTTCCTCTCTCTCCTAAATCTTATTCTCTCCCTCTCGTTACTTGAAGTATAGATCTAGTCACGGAGTGTCAAATTAATTGATTTCAGAATCTCTCGACACGGTTGTGTGTGAAATTTGAAAGCTTTAATTAAGGTTTCTTCAAATTGGGGTTCTAGATTTCAATTAGGGTTCAAATCAAAGTTTCTCTACTTAAACTCGACTTTTTATGTTCTCTCTTTCGTTTCAGGTCCTCTTTAGTTGATTTTGAGGAAAGTGGAGGAGGGGGATTGTCTCCTGGGAAGTTGAGGAGTTTGTTGATGGGAGTTGAGAAGTTGAGAAAACAAGGAAGGCCTCAAGAAGATGAAGAAATGGATTTTAGTTTTGACTTGAGATCTCAAGATTTTGAGATCCATGACAATGGTATTTTACACACACAAAAAATATTTTTTATTTTTGTTATTTCTGGATTTTTAACTTTATGAAATAATGGTATTTAAGTGTATTTTTGTCTAATTTATATGGCTTGATATAAGTGGAAAGTGTGCTAGTATCAATGACGACAAAATAACAACTAGATCGATGAAGTGGAAAGTGTGTTGTATTGTATAACGCGTAGAACAGGTAGCTTGCTTTGCTTCTATATGACTAACAGGTAGAAGTGGAAAGTGTGGTAGTATCAATAATTTCAAGTTTTGGACCGAGTAATCGATGATGGGAGCATACTAAATGTTACTCCTATAAGATAAAGCAATCTATGAAATAGCAAGTTTAATATAAATGCAGTGGTGCTGATTTTAATCACAAGTTTAATATCAAAGTATGAGTCCTAAATAGAATTGATCTGTATTTTAAAATTTAATTGTTGTTATTGAGGAGAGTTTGCTAAGAGTAGAAATTTGCTCTTATTAGATCGGAATAGTTGCTGAAGCAAATTGAATATGGGTTTTAATATGCCATATTTCTCTATCTCTATGTGTATATATGTACATGTAATTGTGCTAATTCTAATTGTCTAGCAGTGAAGTTATATTGTTGCGTAGAGTATGGTTTATTAGCCATTTGCTGGTTTTTAGATCGGAATTTAACGCTAGCAGTAAAGTTCTGGTTTTGATGTGGGGGTTCATCCATTGCATCAAATTCAAATATTTTTGAAAAGTTCACGCCAGAATTTTAATCAGATAACAAGGCTAATAATGTTAAACTAGTCAAGGAATAGGATATTAAATTCCATGCTTGAGACATTTTCTTTTCCCCTGTAGCAATTCGATGTAACACCAGAGTAACATGCCAATTGTTGAATACATAAACCAGAAACATACCGTTCCACAGAGGATCAGATTTATGGAACTTGATTGAGCTGATTTTAGTCCTACCATTGCAGCTAAACACTACATAAACATCAGAGAACCCAGTTGACTCAAAAGTGGCCAAGTTGTTCCCTTCAAGCAAGGCAACGGTTAGTAACCACCCTTCCCCCTGTGCTTTAAGTCCATGCTCACTGCCTATGTTTTTAATTATGAAATGATGAGATAAGTTAATAGAAAAAGATTGATGTAACAACACAATAAATACAAATAAATATTATCTAGTTGGATTGGATGAGAAGCAGTAGGAATCAATAAGAATGTAGAAAGTACAAAAATATGTATCTCTTGATTTAATTTAGGTTAGAAACGTAAAATCTAGATATGTATAGCATGTTGGCAGTACCAAACTCAAATTATCAGTATCATACCACAGTTAAATATATAAGAGACTGTACTTACTAAATCACCTGGTTCTTAGCAGGAGAGTAAACATTTTACTTCAAATTAATTATAAAATTGACTTGAAGAACATACATACTTTAGATAAATACCTCTCTTAACCCTGGCATGCATAAAACGTGATACAAGTGCCAGCACCTGTTGACCTTGAAGAACTAATATAAAACATGCAATAACTTCCCCAACAGAATCTGGCAAGTCCAACCTAACAAATTCAAGCCCTTGAACTGTGTTAGATATGGTTAAGCAGAGGTGCAAAAGCAGATAAAACCCCATAAAAATGGTAGATGTTGTCGTAAAATTAGCAAAATACTAGATACCCAATTTCCAGAGTCCGGCTGTGGCTCCACCTGTAGTGATGCTAAAACTTGTTCCTTGTCGGAAGCAATGTCCATAGGATCAACTAGGGGTACATTTTGAGCCAACAAAGTAGCATGTTGCTCAACACTTTCTCTTACACCTTGTCTTGCCCCATTTTCTATCATACCTCGCATCATATATCGTACTCTGCAAAAAGTAAATTGGCTTTTATAAGCGGTCTTGTCCCTAAAGCGAAATCTATGTCATTTAAAAGGATTTTATTTCGTGCTACCGGGGTAATGTGTACTTGAAGCAGGCTGTTGTCGGGCACCCAGTCATTGATCCTGTTTGTGGGGAAAAGGTTAATACCTCTGGATTTGGTTGATTATATTCACTTGAGATGAAGTAGTGAAAACTGAAAAGTTTATTTCGTAGAGAAATTGGGTAACGTATATGTAGTCCTTTCATTACCTATTCAGTTGTTTTTACGTATAATTGTTATTGCTTGCATTATTTTTTATATACATACGAGTCGTATATGATAATATTGACTTCCTGACAGTGAAGTATCATACAGGTTGAGAAAAATATATTTGCGGTCTTCGTCTCCGAGGAAAAGCAAAGAATAAAATCCTAAAAATATGTGAAGCTTTTGGAGCAAATCATTATTCTTTTAGTGAGGACTAGCTAAGCAAGCTCAAATGATAACTGAGGTATTCATAGTGCTCCATTTCATGCTTATGTTTCATTCATTGTACATTGTTGGAACTGCTATGTCAAGTTGAAGGGGTCTTGTTCACCTAGGCAGTTGTTGCCCATATTTCTGTCTATTAACAATGAAGTTCCCCTCTTTTCTTTTACTTTCATTGTCGTGCTTTACTTAAGTCCTGCACAATTTTCACTTAATATTTCACACCTTTTGCGTCGGTTTTAGAGAAAACCATCGCTTATACACATTTAAGTGTTGGTTGCTAGTTTAGGCGACGCTATTGTGCCCATGAGTAGATTTATTGCGTCCGTTGCTATGAATAACCGATGTTTAAAATATACAAATGTGTCGGTTTATAAACAGCCAACGCCTAAAATTAAGATAAGCGTCGGCTGATTGAAACAGTGATTCCAAAAAAATTTCATAAGCGTTGGTTCCCTATGTCGCCAACAAAGGTGAACTGGGCCGGTTGCTAACACAATCTTCTCTCCTCCTGACATACTTCTTCTAAAATTAATAATGAAATTTTGGATTTACTAAAAATCGGTAAAAACCTATCTTTTTCAATATTTGGTTAAAATAAATTTATTAAGTTTTCGTATTTTTTTTATTTCATTTTCAAAGTCATCTTAAGTCCCTAAAAAAATGATCATCACATTATTTTATTTAAATATTTTTATCTTATAATAAATAATTTGTAGTAGATTTTATAATTTTGACAATAAATATAGGAAAGTATGTTTATTTCTTATAAATTTAGAATTATATTTCACAATTATAATTTTTTAAATGTTGAAACAAACATGAAAAAAATGTTTCTTGCACAAATTTTATTTTTTTTCTTAATTTGAAAAAGTTGAACTTTTGTAAGTAGATTAAAAATTAGAGAAATTACCAAAAATACGATTTTTTTTTACAATTTTACTGTTTTTTGAAAATATTTATAAAAATACTATGCAACGAAAATCAACCAAATATGCAAATAGTTCTATCGAGTTTTTTGGCAATCTAGTCAAACGCAAAAACCCGTGGAGATTACATATAATTGCATCAAGTTGCAAAAAAGTCATTTTTTTGAAAAAAAATATTTGTAAAATCATAATTTTGCAAAAAATTAAAAAGTATATATATATTTGTAAATTTTTTAAAAATTGATATTATTTTTTCAAAAATCTTTTTCAACTTGATTTTTTTTTAAAAAGTCCTAAACATTATATAAATATTAAATATAGAACTTAACTCTTCATAAACCATATTATAGATGTTTACATAAAAATATGTTACACGTAAATTTCGTTTATTACTTGATCAATTTAACGATTCAATTATATTTTAAATTTTTTAGCATTACTTTTTTTATCACTTATTATAAAATAATAAACTAAATTCTAATGAAATACCCCTATATATATCTTATCATTATTCACTTTTTAATTATTTATACTTGCGTACCTATTATGTGCTTAACCCACGTTACAAAGCTCAAGCTAAAAAACGTCGATTAGCGTGCAAGTGTAATTGATATTGTATCTCTCTCCACCTGTTCACGAGCAACTTCCTCCCCCTTTGGTCATCTCCCATCTATGACAATGGTTCTCGGATCCCTTCAATCTCTTCTACATAATCTTTCAGATCGATCTATTCTACAAAAGGCAGAAGAGCTATTTAATTTTTTTTTTATTTTCTCTAATGCAGAAAATCCATGGAACTGCTTGGCTTAGTTGCTGGGTCTTATCTTAGCAAATCGACTTGGGCTTTTGGATCTTCGTAGCAAATCAATTTGTGAGTTTTCATTCAAATCGAATTGAGCACTCTACTCAATTTATTTATATTAAATTAGAAATGATAATTTTTTAGGTTTTAATTTTGGGGTTTTTATTGAAATTGATTTGACAATCTTTCTATTGAATGTATTTACCAACTAAGAATTCTTAGTTTTTTCTTTGTTTGTACTAAAAAACCTCAAGTTACAATGTAATTGACATAAATGACATGTATGTAATGGACCAGTTCAACTAATCTATCTCTATTTTATTCCTAGAATTTGAATTCTGAGCCCTCAACTCTCCACATTTTCCCCCTGTAGTCTATTATATGTTTCTCATCTCTGGTCCCGTGATTCAATTCTTTGTAATTCTCTGCAATTCTCACCTCTGATATTTAGGAATTTGTTTTACAGACACTGCATCTACACTGAGCTACGTGACTAATATTATATAAAACACATGTTACAGGACACTATATAACCAAAATCTTCTGCTTTGTACTCTCATCTACTTAATTATTTTAAATAGAGAGAAAGTGAAGTTTATATTACTGCTTTGGGCTTCTCTTTACCTTTTTGTTTAGGTAACTAATAGATATGAAAATAGCACAATCAATGAGTAAAGCTGTAAATCACTTTTGTTTTCTATCCCTGGCTAATCAAAGTGATTAATTCATATTTATTGACTCTCAAAATTAATGTTCTATTCGTCTAATGTTCTGCTACTATAGATTGTTTGTCAGGATTTTGAATTAATGTCAGTGTTTTTCTTGTCTCGCTTTGTGTCCTAACATGCTTTTATCTGAAACTATCTAGTAACATTATTGAGCATGATTAATAGATTTAAATTTTTAACCTTGTATTAGAATGAAGATAAATAAATCCAAACTTTATTTGAGCAAATATTTTGTGGTAGTTGCTTCAAAGCATAACTATGATAGATCAATGATAAAATTGATACGCAATATTGGTGACTAGTAATATCCATCCATTGTTATTGAAGCCATATAATTTCTTATAAATTTCTGTTCTTCTCTATCTCATTTAGTTTCTTTCGAGGAGAGACCCTATTCTGGTGAAAATGATTGCCGCCACAAATGCCCTTGAAGCTAGGCACAGGAATTCCTTATGTTTTTGCACCTTGTATTTCCGTAATTAATTAAATTTAGAGAAATATCTTCTTAACCAATATGGCTGTGCGGATTGTGTCTACAGTCTCTAAAGAATTTCTTGTGTTCATTTCTTTCACTCTCTCACTTCCTAGAGTTGTCATGCACATATGTCTACATCTTATGCACAACTAGGCAACCCTGAGCTGCAGATTGGCATTATTCCTGGATTTGGAGGTATTTTTTTATAGTTGCTACCACGTGTATAGGTTCTAAATTATGATGATAAGGGTTAAGAAAAGTAACTTTAA
Source organism: Apium graveolens (assembly GCF_009905375.1). Taxonomy (NCBI): domain Eukaryota; kingdom Viridiplantae; phylum Streptophyta; class Magnoliopsida; order Apiales; family Apiaceae; genus Apium; species Apium graveolens. The sequence continues at coordinate 98,315 of NW_027419369.1, forward strand.
TCTGAACAGAGAGTTCAACCACTTCTGTTAAATATTTTTGGAAGTACCAATTAGATGTATCTTCCTTACCATGCCAACTTGACTATTTAATGATCATTAATCTTTTCAAGGACGCAAATACTCCCATGCATGGTTAGCGCGTTGAAATCTCTTGAAATGATATTGGTATGCAATTCTTTGCTTTTGTTTTTTTTATATACATTATTAAATATTTTTCTCAACTTAGTACTACTAAAATGGTTACGGAATCAATCTTTCTAAATCAAAATAGTGAGATGTCCATATAGTTGCACATCACATTTTTGTGCTAGAGATGTTTTTCCGTCCTATAAGCTTCCAGTGTAGTCTTTAGGAATTTTACTAAAACTAATAGACTGTAATACTCATAGCACACATTGAAGGTTGCAATCTTGGGAAAACAATTTAATTAAAAGTTAGAGAGTGTAGAAAGTATTCATTAAGTTCTTAATGAGTCGATTCGATGTATTTTGTATTCATGTATTTCTTTTGAAATCTGGCTGTATGAACTTAATCATGTTTCTTCATTTCTGATTTATAGGGGTATGTAAACTCAGTTCTATATTTATGAAATCCACTTATGTTGACAGATTCCAAGAATGTCTTATCGTGGACTGATACTATACCAAGAAGTATAAAGAAGGTTTCCATTCTTGGAGGAGGGTCAATTGGATCTTAGATAGCCACAACATTGGTTGTTAGTAATTATCCTGTGATCTCAATAGAAGTAACTGTGAATTTCTCACAGGCTGGGATAGGTACAGTCAAAGGTGAGGTCATTATCACTTAAATACTTGTTTACTTTTTCATATATGCTACTTTGCTACTCTCTCGTTTGACGTAAATCTTTCTAATTTTTTGCATCATCAGTATGGTTTGATACTTCAGTGTATGGAATTTGTTTTAGGTTGCTTTTACCATGTAAAGAATTTTATTATCAATGATTTTCTATTTGATTTAACAAATTTTGTTCTCATTTTTGTTACATTTCTATCCTCTTATTTGCATCATAAGATAACGAGTCTCCTTCCTACTGTAGGCTTGTGGTATCAGCTTAGACCTCTGATAGCATGCCTTACAAGGTTGCAGGTTGCTATTCCGAATGAAGTCACAACTCACAATTGAAAGCTGCTATTTCCTGTTTCATTAGCTTCATTTTGAATTAAAACAGTCTGTCTGTAAAATGTAATACTCGTAGATATTAATGTACTTTTTATTCCAAGGATAAACAAGATATCACAAATTTATTTAAATTTATTTTAATTTATTTTATGATGATATTTCATAATTTTACTTTTGCGTGTTTTCCATTGATGTTTGTTATATTTTTATTTGATGGATGTGTATATATGTGAAGTAGGTTGAAAACAATATCAATAAAATGGGAAAATATATTTTTTTAATTAAACAGCTTTAGCCGTCGATTATTGGAGGAGTGCCGTTATAAATAAATATTATAGGTGTCGGCATTTTTATCAACCGACGCTAATAAAAAGACTATATGTGTCGGCGGTTCAAGACGACCGACGCTGTTGTACATCCATAGGTGTCGGTTATATGCCTTTTTGTGTCAGTTATTAAACCGTCACAGACTAACTTTTAACATTGTCTAATTAACCATCGCCTAAAGCCTATACTTATAGTGTCGCCTACATATACTACGCCTAATAATCGACACCTTTGACCTATTTTAACCGACACTAAAAGCCAAGTTTGTACTAGTGGTACTTGAAGCAGGTTGTTGTCGGGCACCCAGTCATTGATCCTGTCTCTGGGAAAATTGTTGATACCTCTGGATTTGGTTGATTATATTCACTTGAGATGATGTAGTGAAAACTGAAAAGTTTATTTCGTAGAGAAATTGTGTAACGTATATGTAGTCATTTCATTACCTATTCAGTTATTTTTACCTATAATTGTTATTGTTTGCATCGTTTTTTATATACATACGAGTCGTATATGATAATATTGATTTCCTAATGGTGATATATCATACAGGTTGAGAAAAATATATTTGTAGTCTTCGTCTCCGAAGAAAAGCAAAGAATAAAATCCTAAAAATATGTGAAGCTTTTGGAGCAAATCATTATTCTTTTAGTGAGGACTAGCTAAGCAAGCTCAAATGATAACTGAGGTATTCATAGTGCTCCGTTTCATGCTTATGTATCACTCATGGTACATTGTTGGAACTGCTATGTCAAGTTGAAGGGGTCTTGTTCACCTAGGCAGCTGTTGCCCATATTTTTGTCTATTAACACTGAAGTTCCCCTCTTTTCTTTTACTTTCATTGCCGTGCTTTACTTAAGTCCTGCACAATTTTCGCTTAATATTTTATTGATAAAGTGTTTTATTGTCGATAGAAAGCCGATAAATATAAGAAGATACATGCTTTCAAGAGGCAGAATGCATAGCAACAATTTCAGACTACCAAAGGCCGAGCTAAGATGGTTTGTTTTAAATCCATTTATCATTGTTTTAATAGCTACATTGAACAACTCCTGATCAACCTATGTTCTAATAAGATTTATTATTTTAAGCAATTTTTTTTGTATATATGTGGCTTTACAGTTACTCATGTCATGCAAATACTACAATTTGGTAAAAGTTTCTGTTATTTGGTATCAAGTTAATTGCACTTTACAGATATTATATATTTTTTAATGCAGGGTACTAGAATTGACAACGCACTATTGAATGGCAATGACTTCCGAAGCAACAATGATGAAGATGAAGATAAAGATGTTGATCGTTACTCCCTCCATTAACTACAGTAATTTTATTTTAATTAGTTATATCTACTGTGTCAATCAGGAAACCTGATTTGTAAGATAACCAAGTTGTGCTTGTAAACTGAATTTGGTTTGTGGGTGTTTGTAAACTGAATTTTAATTTGCTTTCTACTTTTGATTGTGAATTAGTACGTATTTACGGTATAACTAATGTAATTATATATTGTGACTTGATTGCGAGGTTTAGAGTTTGTTTTGAGTTTGCGATTGTATAAGATTTTGGCAGGTTAAGAATTTAAATTGGAAGCCGAAAATGGCCGGATACTGAAAATTTAGTTTTTGGTTATTTTGGAAAAACAAACTTACGACGGTTGTTTTTCAAACATTTCGTCGTAATTAGTCTGGTAAAATGAACTTACGACGGTTGTTCTCCATATATTTCATCGTAATGTATCCATTTTCATATTTAAAAATATTTTTTTTTGAATTTTCATTTTCCCACCTTGTAGGCCCCATCTTCTAAAATATGTCGCTTCTTCTATCGGAAATTTCTAACTTACGACGCATTCTTCCGTCGTAAGTACATAACTTATGACGTTATTGTTCATCGTATTTTGGTATTTTATTATAATAAATTCCGTCGTAAGTTGATTTATTATTTTATTGAATATGTGGGCCCCTACTCCCTAACTTGCGAAGTAATTTTATCTTGTGACGAAAAAGCGAATTTACTACTCGACCAAAAACGACGATTTTTCTCAGTCTGAAATGGCTCAATTACGACGATTTCAGTTCAAAAAAACCGTCGTAAATGGCCAGATTTCTTGTAGTGTTATGTGTTCAAGTTGAGGAAAGCTTTATATAGATTAAGGCAAGCACCTCGTTCTTGGTATGAAAAGTTAAGTGATTTTTAATTAAGAATGGTTTCATTCGAGGTACTATTAATCCAACTTTATTTAATATGTTTAAAGTTAAAGATATTTTCGTTGTGCAAATATATAATGATGATATTATATTTGGTGCTATTACTGATTCTTTGTGCGAATGGTTTTCTAAGTGTTAGGATAGTGAATTTGATAAGAGCAAAATGGGAGAGCTCAATTATTTTTAGGTCTTATAAACAAGCAAACTCCTGAAGGCATATATATACATCAATAAAAGTACATCAAGAACTTACTCAAAAGTTTGGTTATAATAATGTCAAGTTGAAATCAACACCAATGAGTGTAGTCAGCAAGCTGACAACCGATGTACATGGTAAAGATGTTGATATTCGGACTTATAGAGATATGATTGGAAACTTATTATATCTTACAGCCTATAGACCTAATATTATGTATAGTTTTTGTGTTTGTGCAAGATTTCCATCTAAGCCTAAAGAGTCTCATTTGAACGTTGTTAAGAGAATTTTCAAATATTTGAGTGGAACTATTACTCTTGGTTTATTCTATCATATCACAAATGCATTTGACCTTGTTGGGTGTAGAGATGCAGATTATGCAAGTAGTCAATCATATAGAAAGAGTACCAGTGGTGTTGGTGCTTAGGACAAAGTTTGGTTTCTTGGTTAAGCAAGGAGCAAACATATGTTGAGGGAAATATTTAGCAGCTGTGAGTTATTGGTAACAAATACTTTGGATGAGATAACAACTTAAGGATTTTGGAATTTTTTATGGTCAAACTCCTATTTACTGTGACAATACAAGTACTATCAATATTTCTGAGAATTTAGTGAATAACTCGGGAACCAAGCATATCGATGTTAGACATCATTTCTTGAGAGACAATGTGGCGAAAGTGATAGTTAAGCTGATATTTTTTGGTTACTGATGCTCAAATTGCTGATATTTTCACAAAACCTCTAGTTGAAAAGCGTTTCTGCACACTCAGAAGAGAATTGGGAATGTGTAATGTTCAATAAGCAAGCTTACAAGCTGGTATCAGGTATTATCAGCTCACTCTTAAATTTTTCAATTTATTGGTTTAGTTTGCATACGATGTACATTATGTTTATAATTTTAAATTCTTATGACATGTGATCTACCCGTTATGTGAATTAAATGTTTAATATCTTGTTTCGTGTTGTGCATAGTTTCAAGATTTGTTTAATAAATTCATACTTTATTTGAATTTTAAAATTTTTATGTGCTCTTATATATTGAGAGGTTAAGTGTTTGACCTGATATTTGATTTTGTTAATTTTTTTATTTTATCATGATTTATATAAGGGGATTAGTTCTTTTAATTTTATTCCTAAAAATACTGCCCTTTTAGTCATTAAAAGAAGTATTAGAGAGGTATTTCAGATACAACTCTTCAATTACTTATATACTTGCCCCTCAATTATATATAAGGTCTTCACACTCCTTTTTAACAAATACTCTCTCTTAGCTATAGCTACCATCACCGGTCGATTGATCATGAGGAATAAATTGAAGTACACGCTAAGGGTCAAGCAGGTCATTTCACTGATGATGATTCACAACCTCTTTTGAAATCTAGACGACTTTGAGATGAAGAACTTTCTGATTTACGGAGGCTAATCCAGTCATTGTTGATAGTAGAGATGATAGTCAGGTATGGAAAAATCAGATATTGGAGTTGGTCGTGCTTTAAAGAGGGTCAAATTAAATTTTGGGATTCTAGATAAGTTTCACTCTATGTTTGAATCAAAGTTTCTTGGCACACGAAAAATACTCCTTGGTAAACCTTTTGTTGATAAGGTTTTGTACAACTGTGGTGATGTTAAGTTATTTCATGAGTTAGAGTTTGGATCTTCTTTTATTGATTTGTCGAAAGTCTGTTACCCTGTGCTTGTTAGAGAATATTATGGTAATTTGTATGTTGAGAAAAATGGATATATTTCATTTGTTGATGGAGTCATGATTAATATGAATGCTGGTGTTTTAAGTGGTATGTTAGATATTTTGAGTCCATCTAATGTGTCCATTTATAGTAAGACAAGCCCTAAGGATTTAGATGGTTTTTCTGCATTAGATCAAGTCCAATTGATTACTTGAAATGGTAAGTAGGTTGAGTATTTTGCCACTACTAATGCTTATGTGGTGCCAATGGCTCACTTATTGTTTAAAGTTTGTTTGGAAAATTTATGTCATAGATTGTTGACCAACTTTGCTAGATATACTTATTGTGAGTATGCTTCAAGATGGTAAAAGGATTGATATAAGTGAATTTATTTTGAAGAATATAGTTGAGGTTTTTGATGGGAAACCAACCACTAAATTACCGTATGGTCTGCTTTTGATCAAGGTGTTTTAGTGGTGTGGTCTTGAAATGTCTGATACTGAGACTCTCACTACCAAAGAATTTTAAGAGGGTGAGTGATATTCTCAGAGTGGTCTGAAGGTTGAAGCTGATGGCTCCTTTGTTGTTGTTAAAGTTCTTAAGCCATCCCACATCCATATATCTCCTCATGTTACTCAGTTTGATGAGGAATTATCCAATAAGCTCAATAATTTTATGGCTGATATCAAGTCTGATAAACAGATAATTCTTAAGAGGTTGGATAAGATTGTTGCTGATCAGATTATACTCAAGGATGTGTTGTTGGGTATTGCTACTCCAACCGGACCTTCTGATCCTTCTGGTGCTTTTCCCTACACTTCAACAAGAAGATCAGTAGATAATAATTTGGTTGTTGCTGTAGATCAGGATGGCATATATTTTTATATTACTCCTAGTGACACCAAAGATGGAGAGTTTAGCAAGGAGGACATGGAGGACAAAGACAGGGATAAGAATGAGGATGTTGAAGATAATTCCTAAATTTTACATTTTTTTAATAATTAAGAGGGAGAATTTAGGAAAATTGTTTGTTATTTTGGTTTAAGTACTTATTTGATCGTTTGTGTGAACTTATTTGGTTTAAGTGGTGATCTGTTTGAACTTGGTGATTTAGTTCAGCAGTAGGTGTTGTTGGATTTTATCTGGTTTATTTTGGTTTGAATAACTTGAATGTGGTTTAATTTAATTTGATGATGTTATGGTTGCTTTAGCTTTATCTTATGACCAGGTGATATATGATTTAGGCGGAGTATCATATACTTATAGATTGTTATGTTATCTTAATAGCAAGTTGATTATAATTTATCTATAATTGTTACTAATATTATTTCAAAGAAGTCAAATATTATAATATAATTATTATATCAGCAAGCTTACAATATTTTGATAGGATTATCAGTGAGCTTAGAGTTACAGCTTGAAGTTATTCTGGATAAACCAAAATTACGGTCTTTGAGGAAATAGTTAGGAATGAGTTTTTGTAAGGACTCTATGGTATATTTAATGTGTTTATTTATATTAGAGCTTTTTGTTTCTTCAAACTCTTTTACTAAAACCACTTGCTATTTTCTAGAAAGTTGTAAATAAATTTTTTATCTTAATAACTTTCTTTTTCGATTGGTATTTGAATTTAAACTAAAGATAGACGTTTTTAAAATATTTTTCTAATATATCTTTTATCTTTATTTTTAACGTACTATAGATTATCTTAACATTCAAATAATAACAAACTAGTTGTGTGACTTGGTCAAGATCGGGAGTATTGTTGAATTGATTTGAAAGTTAACTTAGTCTATAAATACAATGGGGTATACTTTTTTTGAGTTTGATCCACGAAGTATACCCCATGCCATGTCAGAAAATACAACTTGCATTCATTGAATATTCTTATTCTGAGCTCAAATTTATTCACGTATATTTATATTCATCGAGTTTAAATTTTCTGTTATAATTTTCATTTAAACTTGTGTCATTCAAGGTGTAAACATTTGTTGCTGAGTAGTTGAAGTTGGATAACAAGTGTTATCAGCAAGTTGCTATCAGGAACAAGGGATAAAGGGAGATATATTACTGAATCTTATAATCGTATAATTTAAATGATTAATAATATATTCTCTTACCAAGTTGGTAAGGGACCAGGACGTAAAGCATTAGATATAGGGGTAGGACCTGGATAAAACTCTTTGTGTTGTGTTATTTACTTGCTGTTATTTATTTCTGCATTGCATATCGGGTGTCAGCTTGCTGACAGCAGATATTCGAATATAACAACAAGTTGTCTAACAGTTTGATAAATATTTGGTAATACTTTCAAATCGATATTAGTTAGCAATAACACCTATTCAACCCCCCTCCCTCTAGGTGTATAATTTCATTATAGACATCAAGTAAGATTATATATATAAATGAATCTGTCAAGACCGAAGAATTGGTACATACGAGTAGGGCTATAAATGAACCGAGTTGAGCCGAGTTATGACGAAAATGAGATTAGCTTCTATTATCATTTATCATCTCTTAGTTATCCATAATCATTTATCCTCTTTCTATATCTCTCACGATGCACAAATTTGATTATATTTCATATATATACATATTTAATTCCTCTATTTATGTATCTTGTTATACATCGATTTAAGTTGTAATGTTCAATTTTGTTGTGTTTTATTGCAGATTTGTATTTTAAAATGGCTTCTTAAATAAAGAAGGGGTGGTTTAAATATATACCGTAAAAATAGAAAAAATATTATACGTATTTTTTTCGAGCTCTAACGAGCCGAACACGAGTTATCTAATTTCAAACCGATTTACTAATTTCGTATCGATCTCGAGCTGAGCTCGAGTCGAACAAGCTAGGGTTCATCTCGAGCTCGTTAAGCTTAAGGAACATTTTTTTGTGTTCGAATTCGAGCTCGAGCTCTTAACGAGCCCAGCCGAATCGAGCTTTAATTTAACGAGTCGTGCTTGAACTGTTCACGAACAGCTCGGTTCGTTTACCGTCTTAGTTGCAATAAAGAAGTCTGCATCCCAACAATGGAAAAAGTTCTTTAATATATTTAAGCATCATTGGTAATATGATGTTGAAGATATTTGAAGCTACTATCAACCATAAAGATTGAAAGATTCTAGTGTAATTGTTTTTTAGGGAATGGTCTTGACAAATTGTTTGAAAAGATTATCTTAAGATCAAGTTGGTGGTAGTCTTCTACAAACTAAAATTTTGCAATAGGAATCAAGGATATAAGATGGGTTAACATGTCTGGCAAGTCAAATTTATTAACTACAATTTTTCATCTAAAAGAATCTTAAAACATTAAGGGGTGACCTCCTTCGATATCCCATGTCTATCTTAACTGTTTATCACAATCAGAAAATTATTAGTTCTTAGGGTTATGATATGAATTGATAGGTGTTTGTGCAAGCTTATGACACCACATTTTCAACTGTAATACAAGAATCACCAAACTCATCTAACTCATTTGGAGTTTAAAGGATCTACATGTACGAGCTGTGGTAGTTTTGTTATACCACCTACCTGTTACAGCTAACACAGACCACTCACGTGTTGTTATGTCCTAATGGAATCATTGTACCCCTTACCATGTATGAGAACTTATAAAATATAAAAATATAATAATCATCTATTTTTAAAGATGATAGTATGTGGTTGTGATTCGAAGCACTTAAATGTCGTAAATGATTATTAGGTGTAATAGTTTGTCATTTTGTTGAAACTGTAGTAATTTGAAAACTTAAAAATGTAAAAAAATCCAAATACATAATTGAGTAAATTATACAAACGACAAAAATGTAAAATTGCACAAGTGTTAAGCATTATAACTGACAATTTGTAATTAATTACTTAGAATAATGCTAGAGGTACCAAATTGGTAACCAAAATGGATTTCAAATGTCACATGTCATGCTACAAATTAATTAATAGTAGCGGACCCCCTACATTCACACGAATCCCACCAATAATATCATCTCAGTCACCATGTCATGTAATTTGGAACCAAATTTTGGTATACAATTTGATAGTTCTAGCACTACTCAAACTGATAATATTATTTTAAAGTACTTTTTCTTTTTAGTTGTTATTAATGACGTCTTTTTTATTTTATTCTAAATATTAAAACTAATTGGTAAACTGTGATATATATATATATGTATACATATATAGAGAGAGAGGGAGAGAGAGAGAGAGAGAGCAATATACATTAAAAATTTAAAGTCAACCAATCAAGTAAAAGATTAAAAGGTTATTTTTTAATTTATTACAAAAATTGTACTTTAGGCGGTATAGGACATATGGATAATAATTCACAACATGGTGAAACTGTTTGTTCTTTTCTTTTTTAGATTCAAATTAAACAGCTCTAATTTGTTCCAAAACGGCAGCTCCACCATCATCAATTTTATTTTCCGGTCTTTTCCTTTTTTGTCCATCTCTCTTGCAGCTTTACTCCCAACTGGTTTTTAAAGTTCCAAATTCTCCTATACCACGCACTCAGGAGTACATGGAGAAGAAGTTGTAGCACTATCCCTTTGAATTTTTTTGGATTTTTTGTAGCAAAACTTACATTCCATTTCGGTTTCTCTAAACATTCAAGAAATACTCTAATAAAATGTTAGTTTCGTATAGGGTTTTATACATAGCTTTTGCACGTTTGATTTGTTTTAGTTGTTACAAGAAGTAAATCAACCATAAAATTATATTAAACTTGATTATAATAAACAAAATAAAGATTATAAATTACCTTATCACTTTCGAATCAGCCACTTGGTGCACCTACTTGGTTATAAAATCCATGAAATTTATTAATCCCATATTGAATAACAGACCAGCAATGCATCAATGGGTTCGAAGTACGGTCAGATTGAACAACTTTGTGCCTAATAATATAGTTGTATACTCTTTCCCAATAGCTTCCATTAGTTTGATGAACTCGAGTGATAGGGTCGGATAATAAATTTTGGCATGCCGAAATAAGCATCTCATCCTCCTGATTCGTAAAATTCTTTGTTCGTGCCCTTTTATCTTTTATTTTCTGTGAAGGAAAAACCTGGGATGAAATAACGCTCACTTCTTCACTTTTTTCACCATTATGATATTGTGAAAAATAGATATTTTGAGTAGGTTTTGTATACTCATCACACTACAAAAAAAAGGCTAAATTTGACCGAAAAAAAATCAGTCGAATTTAGCTTAACTCGACCGCGCGCGGTCGAATTTACTTAATTTCGACCGATTTTGAATCGGTTGTAATAAAGGGAGTCGAATTTAGAAGTTCGACCGTATTTAATCAAATTCGACCGACTAATTAAGACTGGATAAATACAACCGCTTAAATTCGACTAAAGGCGGTCGAATTTATATTTTCAAATAAATTTGAAAATTCCGTAGAAAATTTGAATTTTCTGAAAAATTTAAAAGGCCTGCCCAAAAATTAAATTCGACCTTATATGGTCAAAAATACAATTTTAAATTCGACTGCTTTTGGTTGAATTAAATAAAAAATGTTTAAAAAAAATCTCATCGGAAACCGGAAAATTTCCTTTTCCCAAGATTCCGGGTATATGTGAATTTGAATATACACACGCAGAAACAACCAAGCTTTAATCCACCTCCTGCTCTGCTTCCTGTCAAAACACTCAACATCATCCTCACCTTTTCTCTCCTGATCAAGTTGACTTACCTTTTTATCAAAAACCTCACTCAAAATCTACTCAAAACCTCCCCATCCCCACACTCTAAAGTTAAACCACTAAATCTCATATTACAAAGCCGCCAAACAATTATCCCGAGTCGACTCAGAGTCAACTCTCCCCAAATATCATCACCAAACTCATCGCCACATTGTGATGCAACATAATTGACTTTCCCTCCACACTCCACACACCTAGCCATATTACACAACATGGGTAAAACTCACACCGCCATATCATCATTCTCTAACAAACTGTAACTATTCTGAATTTAATTATTTTAACTTGGTTACTCTTTATGAATGAGAGTGTAAAGCGCCAACGCCGAGTCATTTCGAGTTCGCTCACTCTCCGACCTCAGCGCGTGTAACAACAGCTCCAACGCGCCGAGAACTCCAATCTCCGTCGATGGTGGAGGAGTCGGGTCGGGTCGACCAAAAGACTTCGGGTTGGAGAAAGTCGGAGAGACCGAGAGTTCGGAGAAGAATTGAAATAAATTTATGTAACAGGATGAGGACTATTAAATTGAGGTGAGCGTGGGAGAAGATGGTAGAGGCATGGGGGTCCAAGTATGAGGAGAGAGAGAAATGTGGGTCAACTCGCTAGTAGTGACATATTTTTGGTTTGTTTTGAGTTCAGGACTTCATGTTATTGAGAGGCAGTGACGGGGTTCAGAGATGTGAGTGGATATAGAGGCAGGCGGCCACCGCTTTTTGCTTCTGTTTGTGATGGTCTTGTATAGAAAATGGTAATTTGCTAGCATTTTTTTTAATGGGCCGGGCCTTAATTTAATTAAGTGCTTACCAATTTTAATTTTTTTAATTATTTCCATGATATCTAACTTTTGGTAAATTATTTTAATATTATGATTTTTTGCAAAAACTTATTTTAACCATTATTTTAATAAGAACATAGAATCGTGCTTTTGATTGTTTATTATAAATCCCACCAGTATTAGTGTGCAGTGGAATTTACTATTAAGTTTAATTATATCGTATTGGTTAAAAGTAATCAAGAAAATAGAATAAATATTCTAGGGTTACAAACCCCTAAATCGATTTTGTAAAACTAACTAAGATTAATTATTTAAATTAGTTGATTTTCCCGAGAACCCTTTACTTTTTGAAATTTTTTACATCTATACGGTTGGATTATTAAAATAATTAAATATGAATCAGAAAATCAAATCATAATCAAAGTTTTAAATCAAAATAATTTTATTTGGTTTTGAAAAGTCAACAACAGTTTGACTGGTACAACTAACTATTGTTTAATTCTAAATTGGTGTTTTAGTTTTTAAAACATATTTTTCATTAATCGAACAATATGGATGTCAACAGATATATATTAGTGATATAAGCAAAGTTTTAGGTCAAAATAATTTTATTTGGTTTGCCAAAATATTTTTCAATCGATCCAATCATATGGATGTCAATATATATATATATATATTAGTGATATAACCAAAGTTTCAGTTGAAATTAATTTTTTTTGGTTTGCCATTTGAAAAGTCAAACATCAGTTTGACTAATACAGCTAACTAGTATTTAGTCATGAATTGGTGTTTCAATTTATTTAAAAATATTTTTAATCGATCCAACTGTATGGATGTCAATATATATATATATATTAGTGATATAACCAAATCTTCAGATGGAAATTATTTTTATTTTGTTTTACCATTTTAACATTCAGGTATCAGTTTAACTACTACAGATAACTAGTGTTTAGTCCTGAATTGGTGTTTTGATTTTTTTAATAATAATTTTCATCGATCTAACCGTATGGATGTTAATAGATATATATATATATATATATATATATATATATATATTAGTGATAAAACCAAAGTTTCAGATCAAAATAATTTTTTTTGGTTTGACATTTCAACATTCAGGTATCAATTTGATTAGTACAGCTGACTAGTGTTTTGTCCTGAATTGGTGTTTTGATTTTTTTAAAAATATTTTTCATCAATCCAATTGTATCGATTTCAATAGATATATACTAGTGATATTACAAAAATTTCAGATTAAAACAATTTTATTTTGGTTTACCATTTTCAACAGTGAAACATCAGTTTGACTTACACAACTACATAGTGTTTGGTCCTGAATTGGTGTTTCAAATTTTTTTAAAATATTTTTCATCGATCCAACCTTGTGGATGTCGATAGATATACATATTAGTGATATAACTAAAATTTCACATCAAAATAATTTGATTTGGTTTGCCATTTTAAAAGTCAAACATCAGTTTGACTAACACATAGTGTTTGGTCCTAAATTGGTGTTTTGATTTTTTTTCAAAATATTTTTCATCGATCCAACCTTATAGATGTTGATAGATATATATATTAGTGATATAATAAAAATTTTAGATTAAAATAATTTTATTTGATTTGCCATTTTAAAACTCAAGCATCAGTTTAATTAGTACAATTAACTAGTGGTTAGACCTCATTTCCAAGCACTTGAGTTGATGTCAAAGGAGGGAATGGCAAAGGGAATCCCAAGGTTGACACACCCATCAACCAGGTGTGAAGGATGCTTGATGTCAAAACAGTCAAGAGGATCGTTCCCTTCACAAACAAATTCGAATCAAAAAAGGTGTTGGAGCTAGTATACGCAGACATTTGTGGACCCATCACCAACAACTCCAGGAGGTAATCGTTATTTCTTGTTGTTTGTAGAAGATTTAGTAAAAAATGTGGGTTTATTGTTTGAAGGAGAAGAGTGAAGCATTAGCTGTGTTTAAGAAGTTTAAGGTGATGGTCGAAAATAAAACAGAGACGAACATAAAGACACTAAGGACAGACCGTGGAGGGGAGTTCTACTCACAATTATTTGCAGAGTTTTGTGAAGAATCAGGTGTTAGCAGACAACTTACAGCACCCTACACCCCACAATAAAATGGGGTAGTAGAGCGCAGGAATCGAACGGTGGCAGCCATGATCAGAAGTTTCCTTAAAGAGTCGAAAATGCCTTCGTATATGTGGGGGGAGGCAGCACGTCACACTGTGTATGTCCTGAACCATTTGCCAACACGAAGTTTGAATGGAAAAACTCCATATGAAGCCTGGAATGGAAGGAAGCCAAATCTAGCCCATATCCGAGTATTTAGGTGTATCGCGTATATGAAAATCCCGATGGTACGTATTAAAAAACTTGATGATCGCAGTAAGCAGGTTATATATCTTGGGAGAGAACCAGGCACAAAAGGAGAAAGGTTGTATGATCCCAGAACAGGGACAGTACATGTGAGTAGAGATGTGGTATTTCAAGAGAAAAGCTTCTGGCCGTGGCAACAAGAAGGAGGTGACGGGAGATTGACATCTGAGTATTTCACCATCAAAAATGTTTTTACAAAGAGAGAAGAAATCTCAGAGACCGAAAATGAGGTGCCAACACCTGTACAAACACCACGAACAGGAACTCCAAAAACGTTTATATCTGAGTCATCTGCAAGTGTCACTTCAGCGGGTGGTTCTGCTGAACTCAGTAGTGGGCCACATCGTTATAGAACGATGGAATACTTGTATAATGAAACAGAGGTGATAAACATGATCGATGAACTTATGTTACTAAAGGCTGAGGAACCATTTTGTTATGCTGAAGCAGTGAAGGAGCAGGAATGGCAGAATGCGGTGAAACTGGATGTGGAAGCCATCGAGAAGAACAAAACATGGTTTCTCACTGATCTACCATCCGGGCATAAGGCTATTGGTTTCAAGTAGGTCTATAAACTCAAAAGAGACGCGGATGGAAATATTATCAAACATAAGGCCCGACTCGTTGCAAAAGGGTATGTCCAAAGAAAAGGAATCGATTATGAAGAGGTTTTTGCTCCAGTGGCACGTTTGGAGACAATACGGTTGTTGTTGGCACTCTCAGCTAGAGAACAGTGGGAGGTACACCATCTTGATGTCAAGTCAGCGTTCTTGAATGGAGAGTTAATGGAGGAGGTATATGTTGCACAACCAGAGGGTTTTGTGAAGAGAGGTCAAGAACAAAAGGTATATAAATTGATAAAAGCACTGTATGGCTTGCGTCAGGCCCCTAGAGCATGGAATGCAAAGTTGGATAGATGCTTGCGAGCGTTGGGTTTTAAAAGATGTTTACATGAGCAAGCAGTGTACACAAGGTGTAGGGAAGGAAGTGTGTTGATTGTGGGAGTTTACGTAGATGACTTGATAGTCGTGGGATCGAGTGAGGATGAGATTAAACACATTAAGGAACAAATGAGTGTTAAGTTTGAAATGAGCAATCTGGGTTTACTATCTTACAACTTGGGTATAGAGGTGAAGCAGGGGGGGTCATCCATTACCTTGAAACAGACTACATACGCCAAGAAAATTCTTAAAAAAGCAGGAATGATGGACTGCAATTTGGCAAGGTATCCAATGGAGCAGAAAATGCAACTTGATAAGGATGAAGGAGGATAATTGGTAGATGCTAAGGAATACAGGAGCATTGTTGGAAGCTTGAGGTATTTAACCCACACGTGACCTGATGTTTCTTACGCTGTAGGGGTAGTTAGTAGATTCATGGAAGCACCTACAACGAAGCACCAACAAGCAGTAAAGCATATTCTGAGATATATACAAGGGACAGTCGAGTATGGACTCGAGTACAAGAAGGCGGGAAGCAAGAGGGCTGTAATTGGTTTTTCAGACAGCGACTTGGCTGGGGATGTTGTAGACAGAAGAAGCACAGGGGGAATGTGTTTTTATCTGGATGGAAATCTCATTTCTTGGGCATCTCAGAAACAAAGAGTGATTGCACTCTCCTCCTGTGAAGCTGAATATATGGCAACCACCATGGCGGCGTGTCAAAGCATATGGCTTCGAGGCTTACTAGGTGAACTAACAGGGCAAGAAGTTGGAGCTGTGATATTGTGTGTGGATAATAGATCGGCTATTGAATTAATGAAGAATCCGGTGCTACGCAGGAGGAGTAAACACATAGATGTCAGGTTCCATTTTATCCGGGAGTGCATTGAGAGAGGTGAGCTGATTGTGAAGTATGTGAGCACACAGGAACAACGAGCAGATATTCTGACAAAGGCTTTAGGAAAGGTTAAGTTCGAAGCAATACAGAATTTGCTAGGTGTCAAGGACATTGTTGCAGGTGATGCAGGATGTGAAAAAATATGTTGAGTTTAGGGGGGAACTTGTTGGGTTTTTAATAATCTAAACATATTTAAAATATAGTTGTTGCTTGGCTATATATGTTTTATTTGTACGTAGAAGTAGTCAGCTAGTAGTTGGCGTAGTAATAGGAGAAATAAGGTAGTGGAGATAGTGTAGGAGTTGGTTGTTTTGATCCTTGTTTTTAGCAGACTTATATTACCCTGTATCTAGTTCTATTTTAATCAATAAGAGAGTTTAACGTTCCTCAATTATACATAGAGGTGTGTGTGAGTATATACTAGTGCTTCAATGGACATTAGGTTGCATATTGGTAAAGACGGGAAGGGTACAACAGTGGATTTAATAAAATTTAAAAGTGTGGTAGGGTTTTAATATATTTTAGATCTTTCAACTTCAAAATCATCAATTCTCCACGAGTGAGCCATCTTCTTCTTTATCATTACTGTCTTCAACATCCGTTAAAACAAAGTGATTTTGTCAATTACCTACAATTTACCAAAAGCATTGATTAACATGTTAACATACATGTAATATTGATATATTTGAATATAAACAAGCATATGTAAAAAAAATTATATGTTTATAGATAAAAAAAATAGATATAATCAAATACAAATTCATGATTAAGTTTGTGATATGATTACATTTGAATTTGTAGAGTGTGAAGTTGATTACACCAAAATTTTTGTATTATAATGATATGATAGATCAAGAGTAAGATATAAAAATAAAGGTAAGGGGAAAGACTAACTATTAAAATAATGAGTTGAATTAAATCCAACACATTGATTAAAAAAATCGGTTGATTATGTAAATATTGTTTTAATCAAATTTTCACGATATTTTAGAATTTCTCCAAAATTTCATAAAAATTCAAATTTTTGGGACTAAACTAAAATCGACTAAATTTGGTTGGTTATTGTCGTTGACTTTGTAATGGCGGGATATTCAAATTTCTATGAAAATTCAAAGTCACCCCCCCCCCCAATTTTTTTTTCTTGAAAAGTTAAAATATCCAGCATAAAATAAAAACAACTAAATTCGCTTGGTTAAAGTCATTAAGTGATTAATTTTGTAGGCGGGTTATTCAAGTTTTCACAAAAATTGAAATCCCCCTCGGTTTAATTCCCCCATATTCAAATTCAAAGTACCCCCGAAAGTTTTTATTACAAAAATTAACAATTGAAAAATATAATTAGTAATAAATTTGACGTGACATTTTTACTGTTGGTTCGTTTTAAAAAAATAATTTATGTATTAAAAATTTCTAACCCTCATCTAACCCCTAAACTCTAACTTTAAATCCAAACCCTACAGTCTAGTTTACGCAGATATAGGATATTTTTCCTAGGTAAGACTAAACTAAAATCGACTAAATTTGGTTGGTTATTGTCGTTGACTTTGTAATGGCGATATATTCAAATTTCTATCAAAATTCAAAGTCACCCCCCCCCCCCAATTTTTTTTTCCTTGAAAAGTTAAAATATCCAGCCTAAAATAAAAACAACTAAATTCGCTTGGTTAAAGTCATTAAGTGATTAATTTTGTAGGCCGGTTATTCAAGTTTTCACAAAAATTGAAATCCCCCTCGGTTTAATTCCCCCATATTCAAATTCAAAGTCCCCACGAAAGTTTTTATTACAATAATATTAACAATTGAAAAATATAATTAGTAATAAACTTGACCAGACATTTTTACTCTTGGTTCGTTTTAAAAAATAATTTATGTATTAAAAATTTCTAACCCTGATCTAACCCCTTGACTCTAACTTTAAATCCAAACCGTACAGTCTAGTTTACGCAGATATAGGATATTTTATTGTTCATATTTTTAAAAAAGTTATTTTCTTCTTTATAATCATCTTTTAATATCATTTAGGACCTTTCGCAACAAAAAAAATTCTTCAAAATATATTTTTAGTTTTTTTTAAATATTTTAAAAGGTTTTTTTACAATTTGATGAAATCATTTTTTATTAAAATTAAAGTTTTCTTTTTAAAATATTGTAATATAGTTAGGAGGATTTGAGTGTATTTTATTATATTTTTTTCTGTTTTATATAATTTTAAAAAATTAAAAAATGAAGAAAATTAAGTCCATTGGTTATAGACCACTCTAGTTACTTAATATTAGTAGCTTTTAAAATCATAAACAATACATTAGTAACCCTAAACGTTGAATTATAGAGGTAATTCCAGCACAACTACCATGTGCTTCCAGGGTTCCTCATAGCACAACTCTACAACCACCATATTAGCTAGACCCCTACCGAGTAGCTTCAGGTACCCCAAGGTTCATATTATCCATGGAACCCCAACTTTTGAACCCTAGTTTAACTTTAGGACCTGAATATGTTCCAATTATCTATTTCCATGAGTCGAATCCATACCAAAATTATTCCGGTTATAGTGAAAAACCCCCACCTTGTGAACAAGAAGATGTTCCATTGGATCAAATAAATTAGGTGTAAATATGGTCTCCAATGTACAAACAATTCCAACAATATTGTTCTCTGCTTTCTTCAAATCAGATACAAGGAGTGTCGTTGAGCATAAATTTTTGAAAAAAAAAATTTGAAAAAATTTGATAGGTCACAAATTGCTTTTAACACATCATCTTAAAGAATTTCACCGAAGGAAAAAGGTATAAGTTATTACATAAATACATAACAATTTTGTGACTTCATGCCGCGGAACTTCAACTCGGGGACCTTAACACATCTCTTAACGTTTGAAGACCAGCCGTTAGGAAGCTGCACTTTTCTCACCCAACTACATAAGAGTTTCAATTGCTCTCGTGTAAGAAAATATTTTGCTCGAGGCCTTTGAGTACCCCTAAGTGATAGATCTTTCATTATTCCCAAAACTTTCAAATATTGTCTTATAAATGTAGTTTCCTTCGATTTACCACTATTAGTTATGCTAAGGAAAATGTTGTCAATATATATTTCTTCGTATGCATGTCAATATATATTTCTTCGTATGTATGACATCAATAGAATAACGTAAACTTAGGGAATTCTAATATGGCAAGTCAAAAAAACTAGTAACATGTGTCTAATTATGAAAAACCCTAAATCCTTCAACCCTTTCTTTGGAATGAGGTTATCCAGGAAGAGGAAAAACTATCCCGGCAAACATAACACGATCAACAAACCCCGTTCACCATTTTTTTCGACGTTTGTCTGGAAACTGTTGGTTTAATCTAAAGCGTGCTTATTTCATTTTCTATATGTTTTAATTTATTTTAATTTAGTTCATGTATCTGCATATGACTGGGTCATATATTCAGCTGAGAGTTTCTAGGAAGTCATGGAAATAAACGTTAGGTGGTAGCTAGTTTGTAGGAGAGTCTGGTCCTGTTTTTTTGGCTTGGCATCTGTATGCAGGTGCATATATATCTTGTTTTGCATTCTAATAAAATATACGTTCAGATAAATACTCTTTGTTTTTACAGTTTCATATAAACACTTTGATTCCCAGTTTGTGATCTTATTTTTAATCAACATTCTGGTATCAGAGCTAAGGCACTGCAGTGTATGCCAAAGTTCATGCCAAAAGGGGTTACGATGGAGACTGGTAAGGCTAAAGAGGGGACGATCGGGCTAAATTACCCCATGTTAAACAGGGGAAATTATACAGCCTGGTCAATTAAAATGCGGGTATACATGCAAGCACAAGGTGTGTGGTCTGCTGTCGAAACTACAGACTCGAAAACAGTGATCGGAGAAAAGACAGATAATATAGCACTGGCAGCTATTTATCAAGGTATTCCGGAGGACATTCTCCTGTTTATTGCAGAGAAAAAGACAGCAAAGGAGGCTTGGGAAGCGGTCAAAACCATGTGTTTGGGAGCTGAGCGTGTGAAGAAAGCAAGGATACAAACTCTTAAGTCTGAGTTTGAATCAATGAGTATGAAGGAAACGGAGGCAATGGATGATTTCTGTATGAAGCTCAATGGCTTAGTGACCACCATTAGAGCTCTAGGGGAAGAAATTGAGGAGGCCTACGTGGTGAAGAAACTGCTACGAGCAGTACCGAGCAAATTCCTTCAAATTGCTTCGACTATTGAGCAATTCGAGAATCTGGAGACCATGACTGTAGAGGAAACAGTTGGGTCACTTAAAGCACATGAAGAGAGGCTTAGAGGTCAGAACAATGACACTGGTAGTGGACAACTATTGTTGACAGCTGAAGAATGGTCTAGAAGAGAGAAAGACGATACAAAATTGCAACTCACAAGAGAAGAGTGGCTTAAGCGAAGTGGAAAGAGCGGAATAGAGGGGTCTTCAAGAGGTCGAAATAATAAGGAATTTGTGCGTGGAGTTCGTGATAAGAGCAGGGTGCGTTGTTTTAACTGCCTTGGCTACGGTCATTATGCTGCGGAATGTAGAAAATCAAAGGGCCAACGAGAACAAAAGGAGGAGGCAAATCTGGTGCAAATGCAGGATGATGAGCCTGAATTATTAGTATCAGAGAATGTGTTACTGTTAGATAAAGGAAACGTAATGCCAAAGCTGAATCAAGCCGGTAAAGACAAATAAAATGACTCAAATCTCTGGTATCTCGACAACGGGGCCAGCAACCATATGTCAGGCCAGCTATCAAAGTTCAAGGAAATGGATGAAAGCATCAAGGGACAGGTCAGATTTGGAGATGGGTCTGTGGTGCACATCGAGGGGAGAGGGACAATACTATTGAAATGCAAAAACGGAGAAGAAAGAGTTTTGGAAAAGATATACTACATCTCTTCGTTGTGTAGCAATATCATTTCACTCGGCCAGCTAGCTGAAGAAGGTAACAAGGTCGTACTAAACGGTGAGTATCTCTGGGTTTACGAAGAAGGAGGCAGATTGATAATGAAGGTAAAACGCTCGACTAATTGTCTTTACAAAATTCTCATTAACAGTGAAAATACAAACTGTTTACTGTCAAAGACCAGTGAGAGTTCGTGGCTCTGGCACGCCCGACTTGGGCACGTGAAATTCAAAGCCATGAACTTAATGACGACCGGAAAAATGGTGGTTGGAATGCCTGAAATAAAATCCCAGAATGAAGTATGCAAAGGTTGTCTTATGTCAAAACATACCCGAAACTCTTTTCCAAGCCAAGCAACTTATAGTGCAAACGAAATCTTGGAAATAGTCCATGGAGACTTGTGTGGACCTATTTCACCTCCAACAATGGCAGGAAATAAGTATTTTCTTCTACTAGTGGATGACTACACGCGAGTTATGTGGGTTTATTTTTTAAAGAGCAAAGATGACGCGCTTGAGGCATTCAAGAATTTCAGGGCAAAAGTGGAAAAGGGAACTAAAAGGAAAATCAAAACACTCCGGACAGATAGAGGAGGTGAGTTCACGTCTAAATTGTTTAATAATTATTGTGATGAGGCAGGAATATATAGACAACTCACAGCCCCGTACTCACCATAACAGAACGGTGTGGTGGAGAGGAGAAAGCGAACCGTAGTAGAAATGGCCCAGAGTTTTCTGAAGTATAAAAATATGCCTGGCATGTTCTGGGCAGAAGCAGTCAGACATTCAGTCTACATACTGAATCGATTGCCTACACGAGCCTTAACCGGGGTGACACTGTATGAGGCTTGGTCAGGAAGAAAGCCGGATATAGCACATGTCAGAGTATTTGGATGCTTATCTCACATGAAGTTTCCAGGTAACCAAGTGACCAAACTTAGTGACCGCAGCAAAATGGTTATCAACCTGGGAAAAGAACCGTCAACTAAAGCATATAGGGTGTATGATCCCGACAGCGGAGGTGTTCATGTAAGCCGTGATGTGATTTTTAAAGAAGGGAAAGGATGGGATTGGGAGAAAGTAGAGACAGTGGGGGACAACCGGCAAGGTACGTTTACTGTGTGTAATTTGTATAAGGAAGATGATAGGAATGAAGTTGAAGACGCTGGATTCCATAGCCCACTACGTAGTCAGTCACCTGTTAGCGAGGACAATATAGAGGCAAGCTATGTGTCACAAAGTAATTCACTTTCTTCCACTACTGAACCTGACACCACTCCATCCTCCGTGAGTGGTTCTACTCTTGATGTAACTGGGAGTTCAGAAGCACAGACAAGCTGCGAGCAACCGAAGAGATTCAGAACATTGGCAGAAGTCTATGATGCTACTGAAGAAATTGAGCTAGACGAGGACGAACTTATGTTAATGGGGACAACCGAACCTACAAGTTACAGTAAGGCTGTGACGGAACATTGTTGGCAACAGGCCATGAAAAATGAAATTGATGCAGTCGAAAAGAATAACACTTGGATATTAACGGAACTCCCGGCTGGTAAAAAGGCTATCGGACTGAAATGGATTTTTAAGGTTAAGAAGGATGCAAACGGAGAAGTAACAAAGCACAAAGCTCGTATAGTAGCGAAGGGGTATGTTCAGCAATAAGGGAGGGATTTTGATGAAATATTCACGCCTGTAACACGCCTGGAGACAGTGAGACTCCTTCTTGCCCTTGCTGCGAAAAATTCATGGGAAGTGCATCATATGGATGTCAAATCTGCGTTTTTGAATGGGGAAATCCACGAAGAAGTCTACGTTACTCAGCCCGAGGGTTTCGTGAAGCAAGGAAAGGAACAACTTGTCTACAGGCTTGTGAAGGCACTATATGGTTTGCATCAAGCACCACGTGCTTGGTACGGGAAATTGAGTAAGTGTCTTGAAGAACTGGGTTTCATACGATGTCCGTATGAACATGCCGTCTACACTAAAAGGACTGGAAAGGAATTGTTAATAATAGGGGTTTATGTCGATGATTTGTTGATAACGGGTACGAACGTGTCCCTCATTCAAAGGTTCAAAGATCAAATGAGTGCTCGTTTTGAGATGAGCGACCTTGGAAAATTGTCATATTACTTGGGGCTTGAAGTGGAGCAAGGAGGAGATTACATTAAGTTGAGACAAATAGCATATGCTAAAAAAATCCTTGAGAAAGCTGGAATGATGGGATGCAATCCCACTAAGTACCCCATGGATCCAAAGGAGAGTATAACTAAGAATGTAGGTGGAAAGCCCGTAAACGCAACTGAATTCAAGAGCATTGTTGGGGGTTTACGCTACTTGGTTCATACAAGGCCGGATATTGCCTATTCGGTGGGTATAATTAGTAGATATATGGAGACACCAACTATACTGCATCTACAAGCTGCAAAGCGAATTCTTAGATACATCAGGGGAACTTTGGGATACGGATTGGTATACACGAAAAACAGCAACAACAATATGTTGAGTGGCTACTCTGACAGTGATCTTGCAGGGCATGTGGACGATCGAAGAAGCACCAGTGGTATGGTTTTCTACCTGAATGACAGCCTCGTGACATGGGTCTCTCAAAAACAGCGCTGCGTGGCTCTTTCCTCCTGTGAGGCAGAATTTATGGCGGCAACTGCAGCTGTCTGCCAAGCTATTTGGCTGAGAAATCTGTTAAGTCAAGCAACAGGAAGCTACGTTGGTCCTGTTGTACTTTATATCGATAACAAATCAGCGATTGATTTAGCAAAAAATCCTGTGTTCCATGGACGTAGCAAACACATAGACATTCGCTACCATTTTATCCGTGAGTGCATTGAACGGGGCGAGATTATTGTTGAACATGTGAGTACTGATCTCCAGAGAGCTGACATGTTGACGAAGGCATTGGCGATTGTGAAATTTGAAAGGATGAGAGCTCTGCTGGGTGTCAAGGACCTGCACAAGCCTGCTTAAGATTAAGGGGAGAGTGTTGGTTTAATCTAAAGCGTGCTTATTTCATTTTCTATCTGTTTTAATTTATTTTAATTTAGTTCATGTATCTGCATATGACTGGGTCATATATTCAGCTGAGAGTTTCTAGGAAGTCATGGAAATAAACGTTAGGTGGTAGCTAGTTTGTAGGAGAGTCTGGTCCTGTTTTTTTGGCTTGGCATCTATATGCAGGTGCATATATATCTTGTTTTGCATTCTAATAAAATATACGTTCAGATAAATACTCTTTGTTTTTACAGTTTCATATAAACACTTTGATTCCCAGTTTGTGATCTTATTTTTAATCAACATTCTGGTATCAGAGCTAAGGCACTTCAGTGTATGCCAAAGTTCATGCCAAAAGGGGTTACGATGGAGACTGGTAAGGCTAAAGAGGGGACGATCGGGCTAAATTACCCCATGTTAAACAGGGGAAATTATACAGCCTGGTCGATTAAAATGCGGGTATACATGCAAGCACAAGGTGTGTGATCTGCCGTCGAAACTACAGACTCGAAAACAGTGATCGAAGAAAAGACAGATAATATAGCACTGGCAGCTATTTATCAAGGTATTCCGGAGGACATTCTCCTGTCTATTGCAGAGAAAAAGACAGCAAAGGAGGCTTGGGAAGCGGTCAAAACCATGTGTTTGGGAGCTGAGCGTGTGAAGAAAGCAAGGATACAAACTCTTAAGTCTGAGTTTGAATCAATGAGTATGAAGGAAACGGAGGCACTGGATGATTTCTGTATGAAGCTTAATGGCTTAGTGACCACCATTAGAGCTCTAGGGGAAGAAATTGAGGAGGCCTACGTGGTGAAGAAACTGCTACGAGCAGTACCGAGCAAATTCCTTCAAATTGCTTCGACTATTGAGCAATTCGGGAATCTGGAGACCATGACTGTAGAGGAAACAGTTGGGTCACTTAAAGCACATGAAGAGAGGCTTAGAGGTCAGAACAATGACACTGGTAGTGGACAACTATTGTTGACAGCTGAAGAATGGTCTAGAAGAGAGAAAGACGATACAAAATTGCTACTCACAAGAGAAGAGTGGCTTAAGCGAAGTGGAAAGAGCGGAATAGAGGGGTCTTCAAGAGGTCGAAATAATAAGGAATTTGTGCGTGGAGTTCGTGATAAGAGCAGGGTGCATTGTTTTAACTGCCTTGGCTACGGTCATTATGCTGCGGAATGTAGAAAATCAAAGGGCCAACGAGAACAAAAGGATGAGGCAAATCTGGTGCAAATGCAGGATGATGAGCCTGCATTATTAGTATCAGAGAAGGTGTTACTGTTAGATGAAGGAAACGTAATGCCAAAGCTGAATCAAGCCGGTAAAGACAAGCAATATGACTCAAATCTCTGGTATCTCGACAACGGGGCCAGCAACCATATGTCAGGCCAGCTATCAAAGTTCAAGGAAATGGATGAAAGCATCAAGGGACAGGTCAGATTTGGATATGGGTCTGTGGTGCACATCGAGGGGAGAGGGACAATACTATTGAAATGCAAAAACGGAGAAGAAAGAGTTTTGGAAAAGGTATACTACATCCCTTCGTTGTGTAGCAATATCATTTCCCTCGGCCAGCTAGCTGAAGAAGGTAACAAGGTCGTACTAAACGGGGAGTATCTCTGGGTTTATGAAGAAGGAGGCAGATTGATAATGAAGGTAAAACGCTCGACTAATCATCTTTACAAAATTCTCATTAACAGTGAAAATACAAACTGTTTATTGTCAAAGACCAGTGAGAGTTCGTGGCTCTGGCACGTCCGACTTGGGCACGTGAACTTCAAAGCCATGAACTTAATGACGACCGGAAAAATGGTGGTTGGAATGCCTGAAATAAAATCCCAGAATGAAGTATGCAAAGGTTGTCTTATGTCAAAACAGACCCGAAACTCTTTTCCAAGCCAAGGAACTTATAGTGCAAACGAAATCTTGGAAATAGTCCATGGAGACTTGTGTGGACCTATTTCACCTCCAACAATGGCAGGAAATAAGTATTTTCTTCTACTAGTGGATGACTACATGCGAGTTATGTGGGTTTATTTTTCAAAGAGCAAAGATGGCGCGCTTGAGGCATTCAAGAATTTCAGGGCAAAAGTGGAAAAGGGAACTGAAAGGAAAATCAAAACACTCCGGACAGATAGAGGAGGTGAGTTCACGTCTAAATTGTTTAATAATTATTGTGATGAGGCAGGTATATATAGACAACTCACAGCCTCGTACTCACCACAACAGAACAGTGTGGTGGAGAGGAGAAATCGAACCGTAGTAGAAATGGCCCAGAGTTTTCTGAAGTATAAAAATATGCCTGGCATGTTCTGGGCAGAAGCAGTCAGACATTCAGTCTACATACTGAATCGATTGCCTATACGAGCCTTAACCGGGGTGACACCGTATGAGGCTTGGTCAGGAAGAAAGCCGGATATAGCACATGTCAGAGTATTTGGATGCTTATCTCACATGAAGTTTCCAGGTAACCAAGTGACCAAACTTAGTGACCGCAGCAAAATGGTTATCAACCTGGGAAAAGAACCGTCAACTAAAGCATATAGGGTGTATGATCCCGACAACGGAGGTGTTCATGTAAGCCGTGATGTGATTTTTGAAGAAGGGAAAGGATGGGATTGGGAGAAAGTAGAGACAGTGGGGGACAACCAGAAAGGTACGTTTACTGTGTGTAATTTGTATAAGGAAGATGATAGGAATGAAGTTGAAGACGCTGGATTTCATAGCCCACTACGTAGTCAGTCACCTGTTAGCGAGGACAATATAGAGGCAAACTACGTGTCACAAAGTAATTCACTTTCTTCCACTGCTGAACCTGACACCACTCCATCCTCCGTGAGTGGTTCTACTCTTGATGTAACTGGGAGTTCAGAAGCACAGACAAGCTGCGAGCAACCGAAGAGATTCAGAACATTAGCAGAAGTCTATGATGCTACTGAAGAAATTGAGCTAGACGAGGACGAACTTATGTTAATGGGGACAACCGAACCTACAAGTTACAGTAAGGCTGTGACGGAACATTGTTGGCAACAGGCCATGAAAAATGAAATTGATGCAGTCGAAAAGAATAACACTTGGATATTAACGGAACTCCCGGCTGGTAAAAAGGCTATCGGACTAAAATGGATTTTTAAGGTTAAGAAGGATGCAAACGGAGAAGTAACAAAGCACAAAGCTCGTATAGTAGCGAAGGGGTATGTTCAGCAACAAGGGAGGGATTTTGATGAAATATTCACGCCTGTAACACGCCTGGAGACAGTGAGACTCCTTCTTGCCCTTGCTGCGAAAAATTCATGGGAAGTGCATCATATGGATGTCAAATCTGCGTTTTTGAATGGCGAAATCCACGAAGAAGTCTACGTTACTCAGCCCGAGGGTTTCGTGAAGCAAGGAAAGGAACAACTTGTCTACAGGCTTGTGAAGGCACTATATGGTTTGCATCAAGCACCACGTGCTTGGTACGGGAAATTGAGTAAGTGTCTTGAAGAACTGGGTTTCATACGATGTCCGTATGAACATGCCGTCTACACTAAAAGGACTGGAAAGGAATTGTTAATAATAGGGGTTTATGTCGATGATTTGTTGATAACGGGTACGAACGTGTCCCTCATTCAAAGGTTCAAAGATCAAATGAGTGCTCGTTTTGAGATGAGCGACCTTGGAAAATTGTCATATTACTTGGGGCTTGAAGTGGAGCAAGGAGGAGATTACATTAAGTTGAGACAGACAGCATATGCTAAAAAAATCCTTGAGAAAGCTGGAATGATGGGATGCAATCCCACTAAGTACCCCATGGATCCAAAGGAGAGTATAACTAAGAATATAGGTGGAAAGCCCGTAAACGCAACTGAATTCAAGAGCATTGTTGGGGGTTTACGCTACTTGGTTCATACAAGGCCGGATATTGCCTATTCGGTGGGTATAATTAGTAGATATATGGAGACACCAACTATACTGCATCTACAAGCTGCAAAGCGAATTCTTAGATACATGAGGGGAACTTTGGGATACGGATTGGTATACACGAAAAACAGCAACAACAATATGTTGAGTGGCTACTCTGACAGTGATCTTGCAGGGCATGTGGACGATCGAAGAAGCACCAGTGGTATGGCTTTCTACCTGAATGACAGCCTCGTGACATGGGTCTCTCAAAAACAGCGCTGCGTGGCTCTTTCCTCCTGTGAGGCAGAATTTATGGGGGCAACTGCAGCTGCCTGCCAAGCTATTTGGCTGAGAAATCTGTTAAGTCAAGCAACAGGAAGCTACGTTGGTCCTGTTGTACTTTATATCGATAACAAATCAGCGAATGATTTAGCGAAAAATCCTGTGTTCCATGGACGTAGCAAACACATAGACATTCGCTACCATTTTATCCGTGAGTGCATTGAACGGGGCGAGATTATTGTTGAACATGTGAGTACTGATCTCCAGAGAGCTGACATGTTGACGAAGGCATTGGCGACTGTGAAATTTGAAAGGATGAGAGCTCTGCGTGTCAAGGAGAGCTCTGCGTGTCAAGGACCTGCACAAGCCTGCTTAAGATTAAGGGGAGAGTGTTGGTATTTATTTTAATTTAGTTCATGTATCTGCATATGACTGGGTCATATATTCAGCTGAGAGTTTCTAGGAAGTCATGGAAATAAACGTTAGGTGGTAGCTAGTTTGTAGGAGAGTCTGGTCCTATTTTTTTGGCATGGCATCTCTATGCAGGTGCATATATATCTTGTTTTGCATTCTAATAAAATATACGTTCAGATAAATACTCTTTGTTTTTACAGTTTCATATAAACACTTTGATTCCCAGTTTGTAATCTTATTTTTAATCAACAGAAACCCCTTATGCAATCCATAAAAACTGGGCTTCATGTTGTAGGGTAGTTGTTTAGCTTTGACTTCCCCTATACAAATATAACAACACATCTTCCCTTGAGTTGACCACCGCTCACCATGCCTAATCGAGGAAAGTCACTCATTGTCCATAATAAGACTGCCCTTAATGTAAAATTAGTTTTCGAAAAGGCATAATAAGTATGGACACCAACTTTCCACAATTGAAAAAACTTATTTATTAAGGGTCTAAGATACGTATTAAGAATTTTTACAGGATCACTAGACCCAGGTATGAGTAATATCATGAACATGTACGACTCTTTCATGCATATAGAAGGGGGGAGATTAAAACTCCTACAAGAGGACAAACTGAATACTGGGATGAAGTACCATTGCTATGGGGGGAACCATAAGTTGCAAGGCCAATTTAACATTAAGAACCTCTTGTGTAAAATCTGGACAATTGTTATCAAATTCTTTCCACCCTTCTTCATCTGTAGGGTGAGAAATAACCCCTTCAGTTATAGCTCTATTCTTGTACCACCTCATTTGTTCAGCAGTACGTCCAGACATATACAACCTCTATACACGATCACTGAAAAGAAATTATCTTAAGATCTTTCTCGGAATTGTACGGCTTCCTCCACGCTGGGCATCTTTATATCTGCTTAACTCACAGTACTTGCAACGCTTTCCATAGGTGTCTTCACAATAAAACAGCATGCAACCATTTTCACAATCATGTATTTTCTCATATCCCAAGTTCAAATTTTTATCCATCTTCTTACATTCATTATAATTCTCGGGGATCTTGCGGAAATACATCACTAAGTAGAGAGAGCAGCTCATTGAAGCCCTTTTCACTACAACCATGTTGAATTTTGAAATGAATTAATTTCATAACAAAAGTCAGCTACGTGTACTTTGTATTTTTTTATATATGTGGCCCCCGTGACCATTCACATTGTTTGAAAATTCTGCTACTTTTATATTTCGCTCTTCGTGGTTGGTAAACTCTTCCCTAAAAGCATCCCTCAATATTTCCGTTTGATCAAACACATCCCCATATCGGACATTCCTTCATTGATTACATTTTCATTGATCAAATACATCTCCATATCGGACATTATTCGAACCACTACCAATAAATTCTTCATTGATTACATTTTCTTTCCGTAAATTCAATAAATTCATCAACACCGTCATGACATTCTTGTGTAAAACCTATAACCATTAGGATGAGATCTTTTACGGATCCAACTACGTTCAAAAGACATCTACAAAGTATAAACTGACATATCATCTATTAATTCATCCATAATGAACATTTACAATGATATATCAATGTGTATATAGATCATATTTACATTATGTATGGACACTTTGATGGAAGGAAGATAAAATTTCAGATTGGAGCTGTTAGCTTTTCAATTTTTATACATTCTGATGGCATGAGGAAATAGTGTGGGTTTGAATAAAAAAAGGGACGAATGGAATGAAATCTGAATGTGTGAACCGCAGGTAGCAGGGGACTTTCTGACAGACAATGAAAGGCCGTCATAAATTCTGATAAAAATATTTTTTTTAATGGTTTTATTTATAAGTAGTGGCAGTACTTCTGATTGAGTCTATTTGTCAGAAGAATGAAGAATTTTTTAATACCTTAACAATGATTTCTTCCTTTTAGAATTTTTGGTAAAAATAAAATATGCATACCGTCTGACAACACATTATTTTTAGAAAATTCAGCATCCAACAACACATTCTGTCGGATGTTTTTCCAATCTTGTGACAGATTCTTGCTTTCATCAGATGTTGAGGGCTGGTGGAGACTCTGTCAAAAATTTGCTATCAGAGAAGCCTGAATATGGTTTAGTGTATAACTTCTTGTTTGAAAACAACAGAGTGACTCGGATAGTGGAATACAAGGTAAAATAATTAGCTAGTTTTCCTTTTGGATATATATCCCTAGTATTAATAGCGGTTTGTCAAGCTCAAATGCATAAACTTCTAAGCAAAAATTCTTATGACAAAACATTTTTGAGTGAAATACATGAAGCACAAAATTCATTAGGAATTCTTACGGTAAACTACTGAACTTATTTCACACATCCACTTCTATTGATATTATTGATACACAAGGGACATATATTAATATTTGATAGAATCTTATACTTTTATTCATATAGAGTTATTACTAGACAAATTTGTTTGATTAGTATCACACGTTAACCTAATAAATTACTGCTACAAATCTGGGATAATCAAGAAACAATTAAAACTAATTAATTATATTTCAGTTATAATTTTGAATCATAATTCCTGCCAATTTAGTTGGAGTTTGAAGGATCCGTAAGTGTGAGCCGTGCTGCTACTGCTGCCCCTGCCCCGTTACACCTTGGAGCAGCTGCTGTATCATCCAACCTTGAGGTGACTGCTGCCATGTTGCACCTTGGTAGGGCTGCATCATGTAGTTTCCTTGTTGAGCAACAGAGCTCGGTGCTATCAATCTTGTACGATATAGACATTATTTTATATATTGAATATATAACTAATGCACAAGAACACTGCTAATTCTTAAATCACATAAGCATATAAGAATTAAAAATTAAATTAGGAGAAGAGTTTGAGAAAATAAACAGAGATTGGATTTAATCTCGAGTCCAGAAAACTGTCTCCTTAAAGCCCCGCACCATCCGTATGTAGCGACATGCTTCCCTGTATAAAACGAGATACTAGTATAATCGATAAATCAAAAATAATCTCAGCGAACTTGAACTGATCCCGAGAACTATCATCGAAATATTGGGAAAAATTAAGACTGAAGAAACCGAGAATTAATCAGACAACTCTTATTTTCTCGACTTGATAAAACTGGTGTCCTAAGACTCTATATATAAAGAGAATTTTAAAAGGACTTATTTTTCTATTTGGTGAGGTACATGGTATTTATAAGAAAAATCAAGGAGTGTCAATTCAAACTTGAAGTTATGTGTTTTGTCTATTTATTTGTCTGAGTCGTGCTGCTATATCATGTCCTAGTGGGTCATGCCCTGGAGAGTTTGTAGGAGTAATCACTACCGCATAAGTGGGGTACTGTAATGCAAGAGTTACAAGCATCGTTACATTACCTAATAAATTTTTGTCCTATTGTAACACCTCTCAGTTAGTGTTACAATAGTTATTGCACAAAATTGTTGGTGTTGCATGACATGTTACATTAGTTAATTTTTTATTTTTAAAAAATATAAAATAAAAATATTATCATTAATTAGTTTTAAAATTATATTTCGGTTTATTAGCGAATTAGAAATGTAATTCATAATATTATATAATTTATAAAAGTAAATTGTACATAAATACATAAGTTAGTTTTTTTTGTCTTTTATTTAATAAATCATACTTTAATATTTAAAATTTAAAAATAAAAAAAAATTACATTACAATTTTGTAGGTGAAAAAATGGGCGGTATTTTTCCCACCAAATGAAAAAGACTCGGGTTGGGCCACTTACAAAACAGTCAAACACACTCTCTCACATCTCTATCTCAGCTCTCTCTGAAAACACTCTCTCTACTCTTAGGGATGAGTCGAAGATAAAATTAAAGATTTGATATTTGATTACACAGTTACGTGGCTCTAATTCAAAGGTTGTTACTAACTTTCCGGTTTATATGATTTTGGAGGGTGTCTAGGGTTTCAAATTCGGGCTTTAATTCTTTTTGTCTGATTAACCGGTAAATATGTACATATTTTCCAACCCTATCCTGAGTGATTCTTCACAACATCTTCTTATGCTTGTTTTGATGGATAGCTCTTCTTCTTTTGTTGCCTCTAAGTTTTCCGGCGATGTTGCTCTCTTGGTAATTGATTTTGTTGTTATTTGAATAATTTTATTTCATCGTGGTGCTTAGTTTTAATTAATTATTTTGTGATGAAAGACATAAAAAAGATGACTGGATATAGAGTGTCATATTGCTTAAGGATTATACTATGTGAAATAACTTGCAGAATTCTTGCTCTTTCATGTCATGAATCATTTCCTGATAATTGAGGTCCTCAAGGTTTGAGCAAGGCATCTTTCCTCAACCATGGTCAGTATAGATGAAATCTACAGGTTTTCTATAGCCTTTCCCACCCAAAATGAACTTCTGAATTTTGTAGGGTAGATGTAATTTATGGGTCTGATTGTTGATCCCTGTTTTCATGATAAGTTGAGACATAACACTGATTCATCTCCTTTTCTTCTTTGACTTGGTAATTTCATTTTAAAGCCTGAAACTTTGGAGTTTGTTCTTTATATTCTCATTATATTTCTTTGATCAATTCTGTTAGATGACTTATAAGAATTTCTAAAATTTTCTGAAAGCTTAAAAAGTAGTATGTTGCTGGGAGTAGTCTCAATTTTTCAGTTAATATTTTTATACCCGTTATTTTTCATTGTTTTATCAGTGAGAAAGCACTTGTTCAGAGTATGACCTTGATTGTGCGCCTCTTCAGAAATTGAATATGATGAAAATATGTAAATCTTTTTTTACCAATATGCATCTTAAGTTTGGTCGTCATCCTGAATGAGTTGTATGAGTATATTTGATTGGTTATTAGATGATCTTTGCTGGTGATTTGCAGATAGAGTCTTTGTCTCTTACCTTTAACGGACTTGATCTCATTGTCGATTTTGAGTGGCAGGTTTGTGTTTTCCCCCGATACTATGCAACTCTTAATTATTGTGGCTATATGCAACTCATATCTACACACTCATGCATCTAATACTTTGTAGGTGGTAGGACTTTCTTGGATTGAATGGCTGTGGAAAATATACTCTCCTTACTGTGTTAGGTCACACTTTCACTGTAGAGGGGGTGAATACAGTGTTTATTACAATCAAATCAAACTTCAAGAACTTATGTAACAGAAAATAAACTTTATTTAAACAATAAACTCTGTTACAATCTGGAACTGTTATCTCTCAGTGATGAACAAAATATCACGAGAGCTGCTAGGGTTATATTAAAAAAAATATTCTCGATAATGATAACACTTATAGTGTAAACCCTATGTCTGTGTTTATATACTACACAGTTACAAGATAATCACTAATTGATATGGAATATAATTCTGCTTCCTAAAATATATCAATCAGATATCTTCTATTCCAAGTATTCCATTCTTCACGGAATTCCTTCTTCATGCATATCTCTTCTTATGTTTATCTTGATCTTCTTAACTTTAATCAGCTACTGTCCTTATCTGATCGTCCTTCAGCACTTAAGTTCTGATATCTATCTCCTGATAACATAAGTACTGATATCCCTTAAGTTCTGACTTCCAGTATAAGTACTGATCAGTTAAGTACTGATTTGTTCTGTTCAAATAAGATCTGAAATCTAAACATAAAACATATTAGCCATGACATTATCAAATATATCTAACAATCTCCCCCAACTTGTAAATTAACAAAATATACAAGTTTAACAGATATTTGATGATGTCAAAAACATTAAGTACAAATGCATGAGAAATAGACAAGATAACTACAACTTACAGTCCTTAAAGTTTTTACCAATTCAACTTCTGATAACAACTTCAATCTGTATAAATATCAGAATTTAAGCAGTTGTAGATCTTCGACTTGGCTTCATCATTTTCTGATCTATCTGATGTCAGGAGTTGTTCTGAGATAATTCTTCAACAAACATTTCTCAGCATATCTGAGTTCATCAATCATTCTCCGTTTGACATCTTTAAGCTCTGCAGTATCTTCACCAGTTTGAAATATTGCAGCTCTGAGATCATTAATCTTTGCTTTTCTCAACTCCCGATCTAGTCTTATGACATAAGCTTTGTTAGACTCTAGATTGAATTCAAGCCCCTTAATACCAAGATATGTTCTGATCTGTGCAGTATTAGGCTTCATATCAACAATATCACCATTGTGATTTCTGTACTTTGGAACATATCTGCTGTCAGACTTAACAGAATAAAGTCTTTTCTGTCTCTGAATCTGTTCCTTTAAGTAGTTTGCAGCAGTCTCTGTTATTCTGTCATCCACTTGAAGTAAGAATAATACATGCTCCAATTCTTCAAAATACTTCAATGGAATGGCATTTTGTCTTATATGATAAACCCTACCATCTGTCATGAAATACAACATGATGTATTCTTTCAAGTAGGTATGGTAAACCATCTGTACAGATTCTAGTTGATTCAATCTCTCAGGAGTTGCTCCAATACCTGGTTCACTCAAGGAAGTTGGATCATCGGTAGTGTTGTGTACTCTTCTTTCATCAGCACTTCCCAATCCAGTTTTATCTCTAGCTTCCTTTCCAGTAACTACTCTTGCTTCAAAACCACTTGAAGTAGTCTTCAAAGATTGAGTCTGTTTTGCTTTAGTGAATCCTGGTAGGAGTGTTTTAGATTTATTTTCTGATATCAAGTTAACTTGAGCACTGTCAGAGGTTACTTGCTTCTTCTGAATATCAGAACTTACAATTTCTTGACTCTGAACAACTTGAGCCATGTCAGAGGTTGTTTTAAGAACTTTTCTTGAAGTCAGAGCAAGATTATCTTTTCCATGAGTAATTTCTTCTTCATCAGGAGGTACATAAGGCTTGATAGGTTCACCAACCTTTTCTTTACCCTTGGATCTTGGATCTATCTGTGGTTGTGATCTAGCCAAAGTTTCTTCAGTATGTATCCTTTCTTTGATCACAATGCCTTTAGGTTTTGGAAGTAACTTTTTACCAGAAGCTTCAGATTTAGATGTGACTTTCTCTGATTTAAGTCTGGCTTCTTCTTTCTTTAAACTTTCCAAGTCCATCCCTGGATTTTCTTAAAGAAATAACTGTCTTGACATTTCCTCATCAAGATCTAGAAGTTCATCAGAACTTATCCTTTTACCAGCAGCAGAACTTATTCTTTTCCCAGTATCAGAACTTGTTCTGTGACTAGCTTGTCTTGATGTAAACCTTCTACCTTGACTATGACCACCACCCATTCCAGAGTTTCCTTGGTCATCTTTTCCATCATCCTTTCCTTGCAGTGACTTGTTGGTTTTGCATTTGGACTTAATTACCTTCTCCCCCTTTTTGGCATCAGCAGGTAATAAAAGAGAGATAAGGAGTTCCACTGAGGTCTGGATTTCAGTAAGTTGCGATTGCTGAGAAGCTTGATTTGTCAGAATTTGATCAATCTGAGCTTGTTGCTTCTCTTGAGTTTTCTCAATATAAGCAACCCTGTCAATGGTAGGTTGGAAGAACTTTTTCTTATCAAGTTTTCAAACTTGTTCCTGTTTAATAAAGTTCTCCTGAATCTTGTGTAGCTCTGCATGAGTGTTGGAATGAAGACCTTGTAGATGTTTAGTACTCAATGCAGTGACTCTAAGCTGGATTTCAAAATCATCAGAATGTAACATTTCATCAGCTTTAGTCAAGTGCTCAGCAAGATGTAAAGCATTTGGAACACATGAAACTGAGTTCCATTCCTTAGTCCACTCCTGACCTGCAGGAGTTTCACTCCAAGGTACTGGTGCATCCCTGATAACAAACTCCTTTAGCAGTTCAGACTTAGGAAGAGTCAGTGAAGGAGTATGTCCTGAAGGACCTGCTTCATCAGCATCTACAGTTGTAGCAGCTTCACCAGTATCTCCAACATTTGCAGCATCAGAACTTAAAGAATCAGTATCTTCTGATAAGACAACTGTATGAGTAGCAATGGAGGCTTCAACATCCTCTAATTGCTGATCTGATACTAAGTTCTGATCAACAGCCATATCCTGATGCTCACCTAAAATCTGATCATCATCTTGATGCAGAGAAGGTGTTAGTGATAACTCAGGAGTTTGAACAGCATCAGTAACAGGTGTTGTGGAAGGATTATTTGCTGTTGGAGCTTCTAAGAAAAGTATTTCAGGCACAACCAAGTTCTGAATATCAATTTCAGCACTTGTGCCTGGATCAACAAGAGATATAGAAGGTGAATTAGCCTTGTCAGATACAGGTTCCTGAGATGGAGTTGATGGAGAAGAAGTGACTGGAGCAAATTCCATGTCTTGTGAGATCAGAGATTCCTGATCCCCTTCCTTAGCTGCTTCCTCCTCATCATCTGAAACTGGCCTCTGTGCCCTCTGTTTCTTGTACTTCCTTGTTGATTTGGATTCCTTGGGAGTTGCAGGAACCGTCATACGTCTAAGCCTCTTGAGAAGCCTAGAACCCCCAAGTGCAGAATCCTTCTGAGAAGTTGCCTTCTCAGCTTCATCTATCATAGGTTCTGAAGAGGGAATCTGATCCTCAGAATCTGATTCATCTCTCAAAGTAATCCTCCTCTTCTTCTGAGATGTTTGAGGAACAGTTTTTGTTCTCTTTGGCTTAGAGGATGTAGGCTTCACAGTAGGTGCTGAAGAAGAAGGTTGAGCAGTCTGTGAAGTGGAGAGATAGGATTTGAGATAAGTTCTGAGGGTAGGTTGAGTAGAATGAGAGGTAGGGACTGAGGTTGATGGATTTTGGTTATGGTGAGTTGGTTGAACATTTGAGTAAACCGATTTGTAAGTAGCA
Organism: Apium graveolens; assembly: GCF_009905375.1. Lineage (NCBI taxonomy): Eukaryota > Viridiplantae > Streptophyta > Magnoliopsida > Apiales > Apiaceae > Apium > Apium graveolens. The sequence goes on from NW_027419369.1 coordinate 135,878, forward strand.
GGATCAGCATTTACCAGAATCTGTTTCACAGACTGAGGAATCTGTAATTGTCTCACCATTGATTTCTTTGTGTCAGCATTTATCAGGTCGTTAAAGTACCTTTTTGCAACCTTAAAAGGTGGGGTTTGAGTGCTGACTAACTGGGGTTCAGCAGTACAATACGTATAAATAAGTTGACAGAATCTAGCAAAATAAACAACATCTCGATCCTCTGTCATCCTATCCCCAATAAAACCAATTATTCCAGTTGCAAAATCAAAATGAGTTTGATGGATAATAGCATACCCGATGTGCTGACTCAGAATTGGGATGGCATCAAAATTTGAACACTTGTTGCCAAAAGCCTTGGTGATGCAATCGAAGAAGAAACTCCATTCTCTTCTGATATTAGCCCGTTTCAATTGTCCAAGTTTCGTCAGACTCTTTTCATATCCCAAATCAGTCATTAACCCCCGAAGGTCTGATTCCTCTGGTATAGAGAAGGTACAATCTTCTGGAAGATGTAATGCGCTTCGTACTGTACCAGGAGTGACTACATAGGAAGAATCACCCACTTGGAAGATAATACTGGGAGTTCCTCGTTTACCACCATCATCATAAACTCCAGTCCTCCAGAACCGCATAACTTGTTGACTTGAAAATAATTCAGGCTGAGTTAAGGCGTACCCAACCTCACTATGTGCAAGAAGATCTTGCACAAAATGCAATTCAGATGGAGCTTCAGCATGATCAAGAATTGCAGCATAGTTGTTTGGAAAAGAATAACAGTCATTGGAAAGAGAATGTGCACATGTAACAAGAGTGAACTGTTCAAGGACGAGTGCCATTATGTTTTAACCATAGACTATTAATCTTCCACTTCAACATTTCGAAATTGAGCTGAGACTGTTACCAAAATTTACTCACAGATAAGTCAAGTAAAGGGTTAGACTGAAAAATCAGAACTTAGACCTATACCAGAACTTAACAGTCATCAGAACATAATGTCTTAACTCGAACAAGGAATATCTATCTTAGTAAATACTCATACAAGTTCTTAGTTATGAACGTCAGAACTTAATCATCAGAACGTGTAACTAGAACTTGTCCTCAGAATTTGTGCAAAAGTGACACAATGACTGTTGATCTAAAATAACATAGACCACCACAGAAATTTCATCATTCATATGGAGTGATGTGTGTGTGCATTAAGCTAAATAACAGACAAAGAGTAAAGTCTGATCTACTTCAGTACATCTTAGAAATAAGTCATAATTAAAATTTTGCTAAAGAGCTGTCATTATCCTGAAACCTACTGATAAATGAGTTCATGCATGAGTTCACCTCTGCTGTTTTTGTGCTAATTTTATGCATCTTTTGAAATTCTATTTTACAGAGGCTTCTCAGTGTAAGTGAGTCACGACTGTTTATCAGAATTTATGCTATTATCAGAGTATTTCTCCAGTAATCATAGAGTGTGAAAAGTCACCAAGAAAATATTTTGCTTTTCTAATGCATATTTACTTAATACCAGCAATGCACTTGGGTCGTCCCTTTCACATTTTTACTCTAGATCTCAAAGGAGTACCTGATATTATTCTTTGATTATTGTTCTTCTTCTTTTGATAAGTGAGGTTTATCAGCACTTAGTACATTCAGCAGTTTTACTAGAATCAGAACTTAAACAGATGAGTAGCATTATTCTAATTTGTGACTTAGTAATAAGATATACAAAGTAAACTTAACTAAGCTCAGTTATCAGAATTTGCTTGTGTCATAAGTTTTCCACAGAAATAATTACTTCTTTCATGGGATCATTTGTTTATTGAAGACTAGTAGGTCAGTATCTAGCACAGTTATCCTCATAGGATTGAATAGTTACTGAAACAGACATATCACTTATCAGAGTTTAGAAACATATATCAGACAACAGTCAGTACTTAAAGACATTTATCAATTAATGCACAGAATATACAAAGAGATTAATTCTGTAAATACTGATCATAAAGTCTGATAACATAGAACAAGTTTAAGCAGATTTAGAGAAAGAACCTGAAATCATTCCAAGTTCATTTACCAATTTTGAAAAGGTAGCTTCACACAGTGGTTTTGTGAAGATATCTGCTACTTGTTGATCTGTGGGAACAAAATGCAATTCCACTGTACCTTCATCCACATGTTCCCTGATGAAATGGTACCTGATGCTGATGTGCTTTGTCATAGAGTGTTGAACTGGATTACCTGTCATAGCAATAGCACTTTGATTATCACAGTAAATGGGGATTTTGAAATACGTTAACCCATAATCTAGTAACTGATTCTTCATCCAGAGAATCTGTGCACAGCAGCTTCCTGCAGCAATATACTCTGCTTCTGCAGTTGATGTGGAAATTGACTTTTGTTTCTTGCTATACCAAGAAACCAACCTGCCTCCAAGAAATTGGCAACTACCACTTGTGCTTTTCCTGTCAATTTTGCAACCTGCAAAATCTGCATCTGAGTAACCTATTAATTTAAAATCTGATTCTCTAGGATACCATAATCCTAGATCAGCTGTTCCTTTAAGATACTTAAAGATTCTTTTTACAGCTGTTAAGTGAGGTTCTCTTGGATCTGCTTGAAATCTTGCACAAAGACAGGTAGCAAACATGATATCTGGTCTACTAGCAGTTAGATAGAGAAGTGAGCCAATCATACCTCTGTAATCAGTAATATCTACTGAATTACCAGTATCCTTATCCAGTTTTGTTGCAGTGGCCATGGGAGTGGATGCACTTGAACAGTCTTGCATTCCAAATTTTTTCAGCAAGTTTCTGGTGTACTTAGATTGACAAATAAAAGTTCCTTCTTCACTCTGCTTGACTTGAAGGCCCAGAAAATAACTAAGTTCTCCCATCATACTCATCTGATATCTTGACTGCATTAGGTTAGCAAACTTTTTGCAAAGTTTGTCATTTGGAGACCCAAAAATAATATCATCAACATAAATCTGGATCAAAAGTAAGTCCTTGCCATGGTTGAGATAGAACAATGTTTTGTCAATAGTTCCTCTGTTGAATCCACTTTCCAGAAGAAACTGAGCTAAAGTCTCATACCATGCTCTAGGAGCTTGCTTAAGTCCATAAAGTGCTTTATCAAGCCTGTAGACATAATCTGGATGTTTGGAATCTACAAAGCCTGGAGGTTGTTCAACATATACTTCCTCTTCCAATTCTCCATTGAGAAAAGCACTTTTCACATCCATTTGAAAGACAGTAAACTTTTTGTGAGCAGCATAAGCCATGAATATCCTTATGGCTTCTAACCTAGCAACTGGAGCAAATGTTTCATCATAGTCAATTCCCTCCTGTTGAGAATATCCTTTTGCAACCAGCCTTGCCTTGTTCCTTACAATTATGCCATCACTGTCAGTTTTGTTTCTGAATACCCTCTTTGTACCAACAACCGATCTATTCTTGGGTCTTGGCACTAAGGTCCAGACTTTGTTTCTTTCAAATTCATTCAACTCTTCCTGCATTGCTTGGACCCAATCAGCATCTTGAAGAGCTTCTTCCACTTTCTTTGGCTCAGACTGAGAGAGAAAAGAATTGTAAAGACATTCATTCGAAGTACCTGTTCTAGTTCTGACACCTGCCTCAGGATTTCCAATTATTAAATCAGGTGTATGTGATTTTGTCCACTTCCTTGCAGATGGAAGATTTTCTCTAGAACTGGATGCTCCCCCATGATTCATGCTGTCTTCGGTTTCATTTTCTGATGCTCCCCCTGAAATTATGCTCTCTGAGTTGGATCCTTCAGTATTTAGATTTTCAGTACTGTCAGTACTTGGCTTATCAGAACTTGACGAATCAGAATTTGAAGAGCCAGATGTATGTTCTGATGCTTCTTGAGATGTGATAATATCTTGAGTATGCTCCCCCTGCATAGGTGCATCTTCCTTTGACGTAGTCACCACAGTTTCAATAACATCAGAGTTTAATCCATCAGAATTTACAGTATCAGGACTTAGACTGTCAGGACTTGAGGTATCAGAATATGAATCTTCATTTTCAAATCTCAGCTTATCATGATCGATGCAATCTTCAAGTCCAGTGATCTTCTTGTCATCAAAAGAGACATTGATAGATTCCATGACCACTTTTGTTCTCAAATTATAGACTCTGAAGGCTTTTGTAGAAAGTGGATATCCTACAAAGATTCCCTCATCAGCTTTTAGATCAAACTTGGATAGCTGTTCAGGATGAGTCTTGAGAACAAAACACTTACATCCAAATACATGAAAGTATTTGAGATTTGGCTTCTTGTTCTTCACCATCTCATATGGTGTTTTTCCATGCTTGTTAATGAGTGTTGCATTTTGAGTAAAACAAGCAGTCTGCACAGCTTCAGCCCAGAAATAGGTTGGAAGCTTTGCTTCTTCAAGCATTGTTCGTGCAGCTTCAATTAGAGTTCTATTCTTCCTTTCAACAACTCCATTTTGCTGTGGAGTTCCAGGAGCAGAAAATTCCTGCTTTATTCCATGATTTTTGCAGAACTCTTCCATTATCAAATTCTTGAATTCAGTGCCATTATCACTCCTCAAAATTTTCACAGAATCTTTGATCAATTTATCCAGATGTTTGACATGATCAATCAGGATAGATGCAGTTTCACTTTTTGTGTGCAAGAAATACACCCATGTGTATCTGGTGAACTCATCTACTATGACCAACGCATATTTCTTCTTTGCAATAGACATGACATTCACTGGACCAAATAGATCAACATGAAGTAGATAATAAGGCTCAAGAATTGATGATTCAGTCTTGCTCTTGAACGAAGATTTTCTTTGTTTAGCCTTCTGACATGAGTCACAAAGACCATCAGGAACAAACACTGATTTTGGCAGTCCTCTCACAAGATCTTTCTTGATCAGTTCATTTATCTTGTTGAAGTTTAAATGAGAGAGTTTCTTGTGCCAATTCCAGCTTTCTTCAGTTGAGGCTCTACTCACTAAACAGATTGCAGAACCATCAGAACTTGTTGAAAGCTTAGCTTCATAAATGTTACCACGCCTGAATCCCTTCAGAACAATTTTTCCTTTAGATTTACTAACTATTTCACAATGTTCTGCAAAGAAATCAACATGATAACCTCTGTCACAGATTTGACTTATACTCAGTAAGTTGTGTTTAAGTCCTGAGACCAGAGCTACATCTTTAATAATGACATTCCCAAGATTGATATTGCCATATCCCAAAGTTTTTCCAATGTTGCCATCTCCATAAGAAACACTTGGGCCAGCTTTCTCCACAAAGTCTGATAGCAGGGCCTTATTTCCAGTCATATGTCCTAAACATCCACTGTCCAGAACTAAAATATTTTTCCTGTTGCCCTGCAATCAAAAAGACCACTAATTATTAGTTTTAAGGACCCAGACTTGCTTGGATCCTTTGGCCTTTTTAGGTTTGTTAACATTTGCAGCGGATTTAACATCAGATTTTATGTTAACAGTTTTCTTATCAGAACTTATACTAGAAGGAACAACAGAAACTTTCTTTAAAGAAGGTTTTATTTGATAATAATCATAGTACAAACTATGATATTCCTTACAAGTATAAATGGAATGCCATAAACTACCACAATGAAAACAAGGATTTTGTGGTTTGTATCTAACAGACTGACTCTTAACTCCTGACTTTGTAGATAAGGAGTTAATATTCTTATTCTTCCTGCAAAAAGAAGCCAGATGGTTAGAACTTCCACAGTTATGACATGCTTTCCTAGGAGCATCAGGAACAGATTTATAGTTATTGCTTTTATTCACACCTTCCTTTCCATTCCTGTTTTTCCTAGGTGATTTTACCTTGTTTGCATTCTTAACATCTTTCAGCTTATGCTTAAGCTGCTTCTTTGTCATTAAGCCTATGTTAACTTCAGCTGTCTTTTCCTGTTTTAGTTTGTCAGAAGCTAATTCCTTTTTAACTTCTGATTTCTCATTTTCGGATTTTTCAGTTACAAACTTAACAGGTTTTAACTTCGGCTTTTGCTTATCAACAGGCTTAATTTCTACAGTTCCTTTTTTATTTTCTCCATAGCCTAAGCCCTCTTTCCAGTTTCCACTGCTTAGCAAATTTTGAGTTGTTTTGCCAGAGTTAGTCCAAGTTCTGATAATCTCTCTCTCCTTTTCTAACTCAGTTTTTAGAGATTCATTCATTTTTAGCACTTCATCCCTAACATAAAAAGCATCATCTCTATCCTGCTGAGTTTGATGAAACATGACTAACTCTTTTTCTAAGAAATCATTTCTTTTCCTAAAAGCAAGATTTTCAGAAGTTAATCTTTCACATGTTAAAGTTTGATCTCTATAACTAACAAACATGGTTTTAAGATATCTTCTCAACTCATTAATATCATCAGTATGAAAAGCATAAGTAGTCTGAGGTACCTTTGTTTCAGCAGCTTCAGAACTGCTCTCAGAACTTGATTTATCAGCATTTGCCATCAATGCATAGTTCTCCTCACTTTCAGAGTCTGAGGTGTCTGTCCAGCTTTTCTGCTTTGTGACAAGAGCTTTGCCTTTGTCATTCTTGGTCTTCTTGCAATCAGGAGATATGTGGCCTTTCTCACCACAATTATAACATTTAACATTAGCGTAATCTCCTCTGTCAGATTTTCCTCCTCTTCCTTCAGATCTTCTAAAATTCTTCTTATCAGAACTTATGCCTTTCCTGGAAAACTTCTTTCCCTTCCTGAACTTCCTGTATGCAATCTTTGTGATTCCTTTCACCATAAGAACACACAGCTTCATCATCTCCTCATCAGCATCAGTTTCAGGCAAGCTTTCAGAATCTGAGTCATCATCACTCTCAGAACTTGATGACTCAGTATCAGATTTTATGATAAGAGCTTTACTCTTATCTTTCTTTGAGGAAGGTGGTTTGGGGGATTCCTCTTCAACCTTGAGAGCAACTGTCCTTGACTTTCCTCCTTTCCTCTTGCTTCTTTGTTCCATCTCAAGTTCATGAGTCTTGAGCATTCCATAGATTTCATCAAGAGTTGTTTCATCAAGATTGTAGTTGTCTCTTATTGTTGTTGCCTTCAAATCCCAACATTCAGGAAGAGCTAACAGGAATTTGAGGTTTGTATCTTCAAGATCATACTCCTTATTTACTAATGACAAGTCATTCAAGAGTTTGACAAATCTATCATATACATCAGTCAATGACTCATTAGTCCTAGAGTCAAAGTGTTCATACTCTTGAGTGAGTATTGTCTTCCTGTTCTTCTTAACTGTTTCAGTTCCTTGACACCTTGTCTCCAGTGCATCCCATATCTCCTTAGCAGTCTTGCAGTTGATTACCCTGTTTGACATTACATTATCAATGGCACTATGCAATAAGTGACGTACCTTGGCATCCTTAGCAATAGATGCTATATCTTCAGCAGTGTAATCATTCTTTTCCTTTGGTACGGTCATTGCTGCTTCACCTGCAACTACAACAGCGAGCTTGGTAGGTTTGTGAGGCCCTTCCTTGATTCTATCAAGGTATTCTGGATCTGTTGCTTCCAGAAAAATGGTCATCCTTACCTTCCATATGGGATATTCAGATGGTCTCAATATGGGAACTCTGATAGTCTCATATCGACTCTGAGTTGATGTCTTTGATGATTCCTCAGTTTTGGTAGGCTTAGTTGGAGTTTCTGTGTCAGACATGATTGTGTTTGGATCTTTAACTGTATGTGTGTTAACAGATAGCTCTGATACCACTTGTTAGGTCACACTTTCACTGTAGAGGGGGTGAATACAGTGTTTATTACAATCAAATCAAACTTCAAGAACTTATGTAACAGAAAACAAACTTTATTTAAACAATAAACTCTGTTACAATCTGGAACTGTTATCTCTCAGTGATGAACAAAATATCACGAGAGCTGCTAGGGTTATATTAAAAAAAATATTCTCGATAATGATAACACTTATAGTGTAAACCCTATGTCTTTGTTTATATACTACACAGTTACAAGATAATCACTAATTGATATGGAATATAATTCTGCTTCCTAAAATATATCAATCAGATATCTTCTATTCCAAGTATTCCATTCTTCACGGAATTCCTTCTTCATGCATATCTCTTCTTATGTTTATCTTGATCTTCTTAACTTTAATCAGCTACTGTCCTTATCTGATCGTCCTTCAGCACTTAAGTTCTGATATCTATCTCCTGATAACATAAGTACTGATATCCCTTAAGTTCTGACTTCCAGTATAAGTACTGATCAGTTAAGTACTGATTTGTTCTGTTCAAATAAGATCTGAAATCTAAACATAAAACATATTAGTCATGACATTATCAAATATATCTAACATACTGATATTAGGCATCGAGAGATTCCAATACCACAACACATGGATATCTTTCATCTCACAAGGGAGATTGAAGCTTCTGATATGTCTTCACTTGAGACTGTGATAAATTACGATCAGGAAAGGACGCAATTGGAAAAAGAAGTTGAAGTTTTGGATTGTCAGGTCTGTTTTCTATTCAGAAGTATCAGTGTTTTATAATAATCACTTTGGGTTCTTCCTGTCAAAGACTGTTCAGATCTGTAAGTACATCTCCTCTTTTCATGCACTTGAGTTATTTTTTTTTACTGTCTCCAAAAATCAAACTTGATTATACATTTGATATTTCTTTTATAGAGGATTCTCCTATGCTAGAGCCTACAAAACGGTATTTGAAACTAATATCACTGGATGCTCCAACAGTTCTTCTCTCTTTAGCCATGCAAGGAGTTTTTCGAGGATTTAAGGATACTACAACTCCCCTATATGCCACAGGTATTATTACACTACTTATACTTGAGCAAGGATAACATCCATGCACAGAACCTACTAAGCACATACTTAATGTTTGAAACAGTTGTTGGAGATCTAGAAAATATTGTTTTGGACCCCAAGCTTATATTTGTTTACCATATGGGAGTTAGTGGTGCAACAATTATTCATGTGCTATCTCAGTAAGTTCAGTAAATGGCAACTGAATTGAAAATCTTGCCCTGCTATTCCCTTTTATAAATTAGTTAGCTTTTACCGAACTCCCGATGCTGTAAAATAGTTTCCTTACATGTAACAATTCATTTTAGGTATCTAGTCTTAGGGAAGTGATCAGCTTAAGAGTCCTACAATATGGTTCCAAGTGTTTCGTGATTGAAATATGCACCTGACCTCTTTTCAATTTAAAAAAGGCCAAATACAAACTAAGGAGATGTACTTGGTATCTTAAACTTAACATCCCTTGTCACTTGATTTCTAAAGAGCGGATATCTATCCTCTTGGTCACAGGTTCGAATCCCACGGGAGGAGAATTTATGATTATACCTCTTGAGTCAGAGCCTGTCGCTTAAATGCGGTTTACCTTGGTTCACGTGGTTTGCAGGCTATTACGTGAGCCCGTAGGGTTTAACCAGTGCGCACCCGAAGGGTAGCGGCTGCGGGTTACCTACGATAAAAAAAAAAAAAAAAAAAAAAAAAAAAAGCGGATCTCTATCCTCGGAAGCAAAGAGGTTAATAATTGTCACTTATGTTTGATCAGAGGTTTATGAGCGAATATATTCTACTGATATTTTACAGTGGGCGTACATTCTAATTACCGGTTCTATACTCATTTCTATAAACCGTATAGGTTATAGTGATGTTTATATTCAATTGAAAGTGTGCTATGAACTTCAGTTCACAGGGATCAATTTGATATTATATATTAACGAATGCAAAGTAATAGTACATGATATTTGATTATAAGTGTATAAATCACAGATATACTACGAACATTTAAAGTTTGCATGCTTAGTATATTGCAGAAACAAATATATACCAAGCTAGAAATGTTTATATAATATACTAATGATCAAAGATCTGTACTCAAAGTATAATATACTAATGATTGCAGATGAGATACAAAGTGGTATAGCACGGTCACGAATAATAGTATCTAGTATAAGGTCATGTATCTTTCTACACAAACTACACGTTGTTGTTAAAAGTGTATGCCTTTAGCTAGTGCTGTGTTATTTACATTAATTATCTTTGCTAATTTTAAGTAATTTTACACAGTGATAGATAATCACAAATATTTACCCCGAGGATGATATTGCTTTAAGGCTGACAAATTGATATTGTTTTCGAAATACAGGATTGGTCTGGTCAAAATAATAGCGACATTATTTCAGTGCTCTGCGGATTTTGAACTGTGCTTTTAGGTGTTGCAGTTTTGCACAATACCAGAGAGCCACCCCCATCTCGTTCAGGTTCTTGATACTACCAAGTATGCGCAATTAGTCTAATCATTCCCTAACCTACTAAGTATGCGCAATTAGTCTGATTACTCCCTAACCTACTTTGATTTGTTTTTGATATGAATCAGATTTCTCCCGAGTATAGAAATTTATAAGAAAAGGCGGTGAAGCAGAGAAAAATGATTATTATGAGAAGCAAAATCCAAGAATTTGTTATGGGAAGAAGGGGATCAACATAGCTGCAAATTATGGTTAATTGATCGATCGTATTGTTGTAATTTTATGTGGTGCTTGTAACATTTTGGATATGGATTGTAGATTTTAAAACAGAACAAGTATTTCAAATTTTAAAATTAAATGTTACATATGCCTATTATACTGTAATGTATGTTTTAATTTAGTGTTAGATTACAAATGCTACAATTAATTGATTAAAAAGATTGTTGTTACAATTGATAGAACAGACGGTTACAATATGTTATATGGGACCCACAGGTGGTCCCACTTATGCAATCTTGATCAAGCTATTGTATCACTCAATTTGCGTTACATTTGGGCCTGTTAGTGTTATAGTAGGTGTTTACTGTAATATTTTCCTCTATATTATATTAGATGAGTAAAGTGTAATGCTTGTATATGTAACTCTCCCTGGTCTTACAATAGACCTATTGTATTGGTTTTACGGCCCATTGTAACACCATTAGTATTACAATAGCTCACTTATGGGATAGTGAGTTTTTGTTCAACGTTAGTGGTTGACTGAGTCTAGGTAGTTTTATTATGTGGTCCCTATTTTGTAAGAAACTTTCTAGGTGTATTTTGTTTAAGTTTCGGAGTGAGTATCAATAAAATCTTTAAGCTGTTCAACCTTACATTCTCTGTTTTGCAATCATATATTCTGAATATTGCTTGTGTTTAAATCGTAGTGTCAATAGATAGTATGTGGTTCTGATTGAAGTAATTATTGGGTGTCAAGAATTAGTAATTAATTGCAAGGGAGTACATTCAAAAGAATGGAGTGTTGTCTTTTAACACAAAATTAAGTGTTACAGCATTAACACTGCCATGTTCTAATAACTGTGATAATCTTGCCTCTAATTATTAGTTTTGTCGTTTTAGTTGTTGGTATTACTGAGGTCTATTTTGTTTTGTTCCTAATGATGAATTGCATGACCATAAGAGTAGCTAAATATACATTAGTCATAATTAGGTGAGTAAATTTCACCATAAATTTCTGTATGAAAGATAACCCAACTTGTATAATAGAAGAAAATAAAAATTAAATTGCTCCATTTTATACTTGTTTTTTGTGTCTGCCTCCTCTTCAAGTTGAAGATTATGTTATCCTAGTCCCTCATCACCAAACAGTCTTAATAAGACTGATATCATCAATACAAATCAATTCTACAAAATTAAGATCAACCGATCAAAGAAAAACACAGAATAAAAAAATGGTGAAAAAATTACATTTCAATTTAAATATTGTACATCAAATCCAAAGGAAGCAATACAAGATCTTGCGAGGAAAGATTAGCAACTTGGTGAAAATAGAAAACTTGACATGTATGGTCCTAGACGAAATGTCTTTATTAAAACGCTAGGATGCTAATTGAAAAATTAGTCCAGGACATATATGCATCATGAATTAAATAAATGAGAGGAGATATTACTTAAGAAAAGATATTTAAATAAATAAGAAACAAAAATATTAATGTAAGTATTTTGTATGCACTTGATAAACATACCTTTTTATTTTTGAGCATTTTCTTCATTGTTTAATCAAAATAAATCTTTCCCAAAGGTATTCTTTAAATAGCACCTACCTAAATTTATTTTTATTTTCTCCTTTAACCAATTATAAACCATGTAAAATTTTCTCTTTGTACACATGAATGTCGGCATCTTATAACCTTTCAAAATAGATGCTAGAATAATGTTCTTGTTGTATGTTGAATATGTAAATAAATTATGGATAGCTCATAAGTTGCTTATTTCATATTTATATGCTTCTCATTAGAACTTAACCTTTGAAAACGTGCTATGAAAATATTATGAGAAAATGATTGGAGTTTTTGATATAATGTAGTATAAACAAATGAATTACCAACTACGTTTTAGAATTTGAAATAAAAAAGTATAATCTAGTGGAACCAAGCACTACTAAAAATAGTAGATACGACATCGGTGCTTAGACATCGGTATGTAATGCACCCGATGTCAAAAACCCGTTTAACATCGGTTTTAAAAAAAATGATGTTAAACTCCTGTTTATCATCAGTTTTACATAATAACCATTATCTATGTTCAATTTTAAAATAATAACAAATTAATGTTTTTCACTTTAACATCGATTATTTATGCTAACAGTTGTCTATAACCATCTCTAAAAAAATGACTAAATAAATATTTGAGTTCCCCTGCTGAGTACCCAAATTTTCCCCCGTAACAAAAAAGTTAAAAAATTATTTCCTTCTTCCTCCTCTACACGCACACCCATACATCTCTATCTCTGTATCTATCTCCGTCTTTATCTCTCTCCCCCTCTCCCCCAAACCTCGACTCACACATCAGGGCTCTCTCTCAAACTCGCGGCTCTCTCTCTTTGCTCTCTCTCAGACCACAATTCCAATTCTCTCTCAAACCTCCACTCTATCTGAAAAATCATGATTCTCTCTCTCAAATATCGAACTTCATCTCATTCATCTCTCCTATCTATCTCCCCATCTCTCTCCCTCTTCCTATTTCTTTCTCTCTCTATCTCCTTTCTTACCGCACCTTTCTTACCGCACCTTTCTTGTAAAATCCAATTTAAACCTAATACAAAATCACTGAATCAAGATCTTGGTGGAAGCTTCGATTTATGTAAAATCGATTGGTGAAGGTTAGATTCTGGCCAGGGTGAAAGCGATTGACGATGGTTTGAAGAAAAGGAAGCAGTTTTCTTTTACAAATCGGGCTAGAAATTGGTGGTCTTATTTAATTCAGTAGCTTAAAATCGAGCCAAGAAAGCAAATGTTTGGTTTGATTATGTATGTAAATTTTATATTTGAAATCAAAATATTACATTTTTATTTTAATGAAGCTTTTGTTTATAGATCTGAAGCTTTGGAGCTTGAAACCAACCTTCAATCGGTAACATATCTCTCTCTTTTGGCTTTATTTACATCCATTGTATATTTATATATATTTATCGGTGTATATTTATATTTGTATGTTCAGATTTGTTTATTCTATTATGTTCTGCTATTAAGTTTAGGTGTTAAAAAAATAAAGAAGGATACAAAGATATGGAACTTCTTCAAGTTCTGTTGGTTCTTTTAGATTTACAGTGATATTGTGAAGTGGTGTATGAAGGTACAACATTGAGAAACCATTAGAAAAAAAAGAGGCAATCCGATTTAAATTTTCATTGTTAGTTTTCTATTTATAGAAGACACTAATGTGTGTTTGAATGTTCGGTGGATTTGACACTGCTCTAATATAAGCTCTAAGCGGAAAAACTGATAGGCTTAATCTTCAGACCAATGCACTGAGCTCCATATAATTTATCGGTTGAGCCAGATGCAGGAAGCTTATCTGCCATCTTTTACAGGATTAGTTGCAACATATAGGCTCAATCTTCAAACTAGTGCACTAAAGGATACACATAATTTATTTACTGGTTGAGAATGCCATTTGCAGGAAGCTTATCTGCGATATTTACAGGATTGGTTGCAACTGACAGGAAGTCGAACACGTTAATGTGATTATCGGAGACTTGTTTCAGTGGCACTTCATGTAGACATCTGTTTTGCAAAAAAATGTGGGGATTCTATTTATGATATGCACTACTATGAGAAGCAATCATCCCACTAAGACAAGTGCAGAACTAAATGGAACACGAGTACCCGACTATCTAGGTACTCTTTGCAACCTCTAACGCAATTTTGTTTAATCTTTTATATTTTGAATTCTGTTGTAAAACTCATACTTTCTGCGTAAACGTTTTTGAATGCATATGATCATAGACTTCAAAGGCATTGTCTAATATTACAGTTTTGACAGCAAAATAATCATTCTAAACATATTGTGTTATACATTTGGCCACAACAAGACTTTCCCGACCCTCATACATCACAAAAAAAGTATGGAGCACTAATTTATAAAAAAAGAGTTTGAGATTCACCAAATGTAGGCATCAAAATTAAAACACCAATTCAGGTCCATCAAGCAAGCAATTCGTGGTTCAATCATTTCTAGAGAGCCGGTTTTGTTCATCTTCAACATTGGCACTGAGCTCCAATGCTAATATGATTATTAGTGTAAAGACTGAAGAGTCAGTGTGAAGACATACCGCATATGTTTCTTATTTTTTAAAAGGGCATAATGACTATTTGAAAGTGATGGTTAGCATATTGTTTAAATTCACTGTAGTATTTTTGCAAGTTATCTTCCATGTTGGGTTAACTTCTATATCTGATTCGCAGCGAATTGTGCTCCTTAGATCTTGAACTTTGTTATGAAGCAGTTTTGATCCTATTTTCACTTTATTTGGTACCTTATAGTAACTTCCTTTTCCTTCAGGCAACATATTATTCTGTGCAGATATTGACTATTGCATTATTGCATGAAATCAGTAGAGGGGGGAATTCCACGTGGTTTCCTTATCTACAGTATTTGCCACAAAGTTATGACATATTGGCAAGTTTTAGTCCACTTGAAACACAAGCATTGCAGGTTCGCTTCTATCTTCTAACTATCAATTTATGAATTACTATTGAAACCTTAATAAGTAGTTGTAGTACAAACCAGTCAGTGAGCACTATGACGACTCAGTGCGATTGACAGATGGCGGGTATGAAAAAGATATGGGATTATATTGCTTCTATGCTAAAAACAGCTATAGGAAAGGAGAGCAGGTAAAATATAAAGGCTCTCACTTTATGTCGTAGTATATAATATAAGCATGCCTTGTCTGTTAAGAAAAATGATTTTAAACTCTTTCATGAATTTAAGCTGTGCGGATGCATTTACATGTTCATAGTGCATCTTGAAATACTTTTAACTCATCATTACCCACACCTGATTTCAGCGCTGGGTCAGGTTCAGTAGTTGTCCTGCTGTAATGCAACTCACATTATCTGCTAATTTTCCTTTAATGATAAAAGGAAGGTATATGAGGCTTATGATGCAACTCTTCGCAACTTTAAAAGAGAAGTTTTGTTCTTTATTTTCAGTAATAGCTAATGGGCCTAGTAAAGGAAGCTCACTTGTAAAATAAAAAAGCCAAAAATCATTATCTAGGTAATAAATTTGTCTCCACTATTGAGTCAATTATAGCTACAGCTTCACCTAAACATTTGTCTTTAATATTTTCAGAGGAAAAAATCAGAGGGTTAAAGATGTTGGATCAAATGGACAAGTAAATGACACTAATATCCACCTATCAGATGTTTCTTCTAACGTGGGCAGGTAATTGATTCAGCATGAATTTGCAAAGGCCTTCTGTCTATGATTTCTAAGTTCATGTATCAAGGTTTATCAGGTACTGATTTAGGTATCATCATCCAGCAGGGTTGATTTGCTGCTCTTTGGTTTAATCATGCAGAAGTCAGACTCTTCTTTTGTTTGTCGGAATTGGGTTGATTGGCTAAATTGGATGGATTTGTCGGAATTTAAGAATAGGGTACTTAAAAATTAGTATAGTATGAGTGGGCTAATGCATTGCTTGTATTTTATTTGAAATGTACGTATAGTATGGTATGAGTAATATTTTTGTATTAGACTTGTAATTTGTATGAGTATCTTTATGTTTCTGTTTGGATATTTTTTTATTGGGATGTTGTATTGTTTTGGTTCCCTGTGGATGTAAATAGTACCAGGATGGCATGCAATTTACAAAACATTAACATCACAATGGTACATGTAAATCGATGTAAAAAATGTACAAAAGACATCATATAAAATAATATTAAACAAAAATGAACTAAAAAACCGATGTGAAATAGTCATTTGACATCAGTTCTAAAAAAACTCAATGTATTTTAAGTCAAATAACATCGGTTAGAGAAATTGGCCGATGTTAAACAAAAAGATTTAACATCGGTTTCATTAAGAACACCCATGTCTTATCCATCGTTTCACATCGGGGGGCTAATTTAACCGATATCTGATAAAACATTTCACATCGGTCAACTAATCTAACCGATGTCTGATTTGTAATTTCACATCGATTTGTTCGAAAGAATTTTAATAAATGGCTTTTATAGCTTGTAGGCTTCATATTATAATGGATGAATACCTCATAATATACCTATTTTCACCTAGAAATAATGTAATATAAGACATCACATTTAATCTTAAAACCGATGTATAGCACTATAATAGACATCGGCTGTTAACCGATGTCAAGGCTGATGACATTTAACATCAAACGCGAAGGCATCGGTTCAGATTTTTTTTAATATCAGTTCTGAACCGATATATGATCCCATATTTCTAGTAGTGAAGGGAGAGTGTTGACGAACGCCATTTTTGTTTTTATTTTCAGGAGGCCAATGTAACCCCCACAAAAAAATCAAGATTAAACAGAAATGGATGTACATACATCTCAAGTTCTGACTAAAGTTGAACATATGATGATGTATATATACCCATCAAACATAAATGGTAATGTATAAACCCACCCATAACTTACCCACCAAAACATACCATACTTGTTCTAAAATTCTTCCCATACTTATTATACAAACTTCCTTCCTTGATGTCCAATCTCCAACTTTGTGACAAAAACATAACATCTATAATAGTTAAGAAAACTTAAATTAACCAAGGTGTCTCCGTGGGAACGAATTTGATTTATATCTTATACTACTTGCGTACGCGTATACTTGCGTGCATTATTAACACGTGTTTAGAGACTAACAAATCGAGCAGCTCGCTAACATCATTATTTTCATACTAAATAGTTAAGCAAACTAACAGGCTAAATTAACAAATAAAGGTTCAAGTATAACTATCAATATAAAAAAGAAAACTAGGCCCAGCCCAACCTAAAGTAAATTGATTTAATCTAGCCTAATCCCTAAATGTGTAAAACTAAAACACAGTGCAGTTAAAGCTGCAGTTAAGGTTCATATCTTGACTCAATCTTCTATCATCACTTATCATCTCTTAGTTCTCCATAATCATTTATCCTCTTTCTATATCTCTCACGATGCACAAATTTGATTATATTTCATATATATATATATATATATATATATATATGTATATATATATATATATGTATATATTTAATTCCTCTATTTATGTCTCTTGTTATACATCGATTTATATTGTAATGTTCAATTTTGTTGTGTTTTATTGCAGATTTCTATTTTAAAATGGCTTCTTAAATAAAGAAAGGGCGGTTTAAATATATACCATAAAATAGAAAAAATATTATACATATTTTTTCGAGCTCTAATGAGCCTAACACGAGTTATTTAATTTCAAACCGATTTACTAATTTCGAATCGATCTCGAGTTGAGCTCGAGTCGAACATGCTAGAGTTCAGCTCGAGCTCGTTAAGCTTAAAGAACATTTTTTTTGTTCGAGTTTGAGCACGAGCTCTTAAAGAGCCCGGCCAAATCGAGCTTTAATTTAACAAGATGTGCTTCAACTGTTCATGAATAGCTCGGTTCGTTTACCGTCTTAGTTGCAATGAAGAAGTCTGCATCCCAACAGTGGAAAAAGTGCTTTAATATATTCAAGTATCATTTGTAATATGATGTTGAAGATATTTGAAACTACTTTCATCATTAAAGATTGAAAGATTCTAGTGTAATTGTTTTTTTGGGAATGGACTTGACAACTTGTTTGAAAAGATTATCTTAAGATCAAGTTGGTGTTAGTCATCTACAAACTAAAATTTTGGAATAGGAATCAAGGAAATAAGACGGGTTAACATGTCTGGCAAGTGAAATTTATTGACTGCAATTATTCATCTAAAAGAATCTTAAAACGTTAAGGGGTGACCTCCTTCGATATCCCCTATCTATCTTAACAGTTTATCACAATGAGAAAATTATTAGTTCTTACGGTTATTACATGAATTTATAGGTGTTTGTGACGAGCTCATGGCACCACATTTATAAGTGTAACACATGAACCACCAAACTCATCCAATTCATTTGGAGTTTGAAGGATCTACATGTGCGAGATGTGGTAGTTTTATTATACCACCTAGTTGTTGCAGCTAACACAGACCACTCACGTGTTGTTATGTTCTAATGGAATCATTGTACCTGTCACCATGGCTGACAACTTATAAAATATAAAAAATATAATAATAATTTATTTTTTAAGATGATAGTATGTGGTTGTGATTCGTAGCACTTAAATGCCGTAAATGATTATTGGGTGTAATAGTTTGTCATGTTGTTGAAACTATACTAATTTGAAAACTTAAATATGTAAAAAAATCCAAAAACATAATTGAGTACATTACACAAAAGACAAAAATGTAAAATTGCACAAGTGTTAAGCATTATAAGTGACAATTTGTAATTAAGTAATTAGAATAATGCTAGAGGTACCAAATTGGTAATCAAACTCGATTTCAAATGTCACATGTCATGCTACAAATCAATTAATAATAGCGGACCCCCTACATTCACACAAATCCCACCAATAATATCATCTCAGTCACTATATCATGTAATTTGGAACCAAATTTTGGTATACAATTTGATACTTCTAGCACTACTCAAACTGATAAAATTATTTTTAAGTACTTTTTTTCTTTTTAGTTGTTGTTATTATTGACGTCTTTTTTGTTTTATTCTAAATATTAAAACTAATTGGTAAACTATGATATATGTATATGTATATATAGAGAGAGATGGAAAGAGAGAGAGAGAGAGCAATATACATTGAAAATTTAAAGTCAATCAATCAAGTAAAAGATTAAAAGGTTATTTTTTAATTTAGTACAAAAATTGTACTTCGCGCGGTATAGGACAAATGGATAATGATTCACAACATATTGAAAATATTTGTTCTTTTCTTTTTTAGATTCAAATTAATTAGCTCTCATTTGTTCCAAAATGGCAGCTCCACCACCATCAATTTTATTTTCTGGTCTTTTCCTTTTTTTTCTCCATCTCTCTTGCAGCTTTCCTCCCAACTGGGTTTTAAAGTTCCAAGTTCTCCTACACCACACATTCAGGAGTACATGGAGAAGAAGTTGCAGTACTATCCCTTTGATTTTTTTTGGATTTTTTGTAGCGAAGCTTACATTTCATTTCGGTTTCTCTAAACATTCTAGCAATACTCTAACGAAATGTTAGTTTTGTACAGGGTTTTATACATAGCTTTTGCACGGTTGATCATTTTTGGTTCTTACAAGAAGTAAATCAACATTAGTGGATTCAACATAATTTAAAAGTGTGGTAGGGGGGTTAAGATTTTTGAAGTCTTTCATCTTTAAAATCATTAACTTATTCACAAGTGAGCCATCTTCTTTTTTATCATCATTGTCTTCAACATCAGTTAGAACAAAGTGATTTTGTCAATTACCTACTATTTACCAAAAGCATTAATTAGCATATGAATATACATGTAATATTTGAGATATTTGAATACAAACACACATATGTAAAAAAACTATAAATTTATATGTCTATACATTAAAAAAGAGATATCATCAAATACATACTCATGATTAAGTTTGTGATATGATTACATTTGAATTTGAAGAGTGTGAAGTTGATTACACCAAAAATTGGGTATTATAATGATATGATAGATTAAGTATAAGATATACAAAAAGGGAAGGGGAAAGACTAACTACTAAATAACAAGTTGAATTAAATCCAACTGAATGATTCAAAAAATCGGTTGGTTATGTAATTATTGCTTAAATCAAATTTTCACAATAATTCATATTTCCTTTAAAAATATCATAAAACTTTAAATTTTTCAGACTAAAGTAAATCAACTAAATTCGGTTGGTTATTGTCGTTGGCTTTGTAATGATGAGATATTCAAATTTCTATAAAAATTCTCGTTCCCTAAAATTTCATGAAATTTAAAATATACGGCCTAAAATAAAACCAACTAAATTCAGTTGATTTTTTATGTGGTTGATTTTGTAGGCATGTTATTCAAGTTTTTACAAAAATTCAAATTCCTCCCCCCAAAGGTTTAATTTCCCCCCACATTCAAATTCAAAGTCTCCTCCCACAAAGTTTTTTATTACGAAAACTAACGATAAAACTATAATTAGTAATAAACTTGATACTCGTACCTTTGGATCATTTTAAAAAATAATTTATGTATTAAAATTTTCTAACCCTGATCTAACCGCTAAAATCTAACCCTAAATCTAAACCCCACACTCTAGTTTACGCAGATATAGGACATTTTATTTTCGATAATTTTTAATTTTTTATTTATTTCTGTGTAATCATCTTTTAATGTCATTTGGGACCTTTGGCAACAAAAAAATATTGAAAATATTTATTTAGTTCATTTTAATATTTTAAATGGTTTTATTATAATTTGATGAAATCATTACTTAATAAAAATAAATATTTCTTTTTATTATATTTTTTCTGTTTTATATAATTTAACAAAAAAATTTAAAAAAGAAGAAAATTTAGTCCATTGGTTATAGACCACTATTGTCACTTAATATTGGTCGTTTTTAAAATCTTAAACAATTATTAACCGTAACGGTTTGTTTTGGGTGGTTTCTTTCGCCCTCCAACGTGACATGTCACTTCGTCGGCCAATAACATTGCGACACTGCATTAAAGTATTGATAAGTGCATTAAATGCACGTACCACACTTTTCCAACAACCCTTTTTCCAACCAATTTCTGTCGTTTATGGCAATTTAGATTTCCAATTGATTTAGGTAGTTTATAATTGTATGCATGTCCAACTGATATATTTTCAACTGATTCATTTGTTGGTTTTTGTCGGTTTGAAAAGAAAAGAAAAACCGACCAACCGAGGGTTGGTACTTGGTTGATTATGTACATTATTACGACCAATTATATTGGTCGACCAATTACATTGGTCGATTATATTTGGTTGAAAATGTAAATCAAAACCAACCAATGTGTGATAGTCTCATTTCTAACGGTTACTTATAGCCCATGTTTCTTTTAGTGGGAGAAGACCCATGCTCATTGTTGAAGACCGAGATTGAGATGTTACCTGAAAATTTTAAAAAATTATTTATAGTTCTCCCTTGTTATTCAACTACAATGGCTGAGGCTCTTTAATTCGAGATACAATGTATAATATTTCGTTTCATCAATTGTGATAGTCCTTTCTTCTTAGTTCGTGTGTCAGGTCCATAGCCCATTTTGTTAATACTTGTTTTTACTTCATGCATGTTATCTTGATTTTAAATGTTCATTTTTTTGTTTTTTTAATTATTTAAAACTCTAGATTTTAACATGTGATATGGGTTTATTTCTTTTTATCAGTTACAATATATGTTTCCCAAGTACATATGCTTGTTCTACATGTCAAGTTTCTTAGTATTTGCCTACTTGTTCACTTAGTATATGTACTGTTATAATTTGTTTTCATGTTAATTTTTTTGTTTTCAAAAAAATATATATACATAACAGTTATTCGTTTTTATCGAGCACATTAATTTAATATGTTAACATGTTTTCATGTCTTGTTTATTTATTAATGAATATTGAAAGGGTCTGATTTTATCATTTTTAGAGGAAAAAATGATGTGAATATAAACTACTTTAAAAATATTCCACAAATTTACATCATTCTATATTGAATATAATTCGGCTCTTGTGGAATATATAATATGTCAAGGATATACATAAGTTAGATCTGAATATCTCGGAAGTGAGATCGAATGGGAAAATAGAAGAAACCTTAAAATTTCATCTCTTTAGCTCTCTCCCACATATACATACTAGGTAGATCAAATTTTTTATTGAATTGAGGTGTTAATTGCTATTAAGCCTTGTTATATATCTGAACCGATTGTCTCTGAGTGTTTCTGAGTTGTATGATCCTCGAAGTGATAGTCCTGCAACCCATAACAGCCTAAGTGGGAAAATAAACTCTTTAGAACGGTAAGTTTTCTCGAGGGTTCAGAGACTCGGCTGATTTTGATAAAGTTACTCTATATCTAAATGATATCATCTTTTCTCTTTAAATTACCGTCATTGATATATGTTGTATTTTAACCTATGTGTTTATTTCGTTATTGGCGGATCTGAATGCTCTTGTGAATTGTCATATAACTTCTCAATTGTAGCTATGTAGTTTTAACTATATCCAACAGAATGAGTATCATGTAATTTCCTTGTTATTATATATGTGACAGACATTATGAAATGCAGAAAGATCGGGAGCTCTTACACTGTGCTTAATTATTGATCAATCTTAATAATTTACTAAAAGTTATGCATGTAAATATCCAACCATAATTCTGATTAATCAACGTAAGAGTGATAAAAGAAATAAGAAGTTGATCGCTAGCACTTTAGGTTGTAATATACCACTCAAAAAAGTTCACAATGTGTTTTTTTAACTATTCTTTTATCTGTATTTTTTAAGGTCAAAATATTTTATTCTTCCTTCTTCGGATACACTTTCTTGCATATTTAAAATATGAATATAGATATAGTCATAATTTTTCCATTTATATTACTTAAAACAAAGATCTTGTTACTAAAAATATATGTTCACTTATATTCTTTTTTAAGCTTAGTGTTGTATTGTGCTACTAAAAAAGAAGTTCTTAATTTTTAAACTATTTTAACAATGTTGCTTCAACCCGAGGTTGACAAACATATCTTGTACGAAAGAAGCTAGGTATTTTTAAGGTAAATTTGAGTTCTTTATTCTTACAAGCTACAAGTGATTGTGTATGCAACGTTGTCTCATTGCACACTTTTGTGCAAATGAAAATAATCTTGTCAAACAAATACAAACCAGTTTTTTTAATTCTGGTTTGAGGGTTCCGGGGAAAAGAACATCTAGCAGTCCAATAATAGTGAGTCGAATACAAAATTTAACATTTATATATAGGATGTTATTCATCTTAAAAGAGTATCCTAAAATCATATGGTAATTTGTTAATATTTTTAGCATTGAAGAAATGATAATTTGAAAAAATATCACTTATACTATAATACAAAGATCGAAAATGTATAATTGAAGTCAATATCTTTGATCAATAATAATAGCAACACACAATTAAAGTGAGTTATTTTCTAGGAATTTAATAGTTATTAATGCTTCACAATCGAACAAGGGATATTTAAAGGTAAAGTGTAACATTGATGCTAATAAAGGAATTTTAACTAATTAGGACTTATAGACATCAAATAATATTATATTTATAAAAAAATCTATCAAGACCGAAGATTTGGTATATACAAGTTAGGCCTTAAAAGAATTGAGTCATCAAGTCGAGTTTTGAGGAAAATGAGCTGAGTTTAACCATTTTTCTTAATGAACCGAGCCGAGCATCTTTATCGCACAAAAGTTGTATTCGAGCTCGAGCTCGTTAGTAAACCGAGTCGAACTAGAGCTTATCAAACATTAATGAGTCGAGTCGCACTAGTGTACAAATCGAGCAGCTTGCAAACATTACACTTTTCGTACTAAATAGTTTAGCAAACTATTAACAAAAAAAGGCTCAAGTATAACTATCAATATAAGAAAGAAAATTAGGTCCAACCCAACCTAAAGTAAATTAATTTAATATAACCTAAACCCTAAATGTGTAAAACTAAAACACAGTAAGCTAAAGCTGCAGATAAGGTTCGTATCTCGACTAAATCTTCAATCATCATTTATCATCTCTTAATTCTTCATAATCATCTATCATCTATCTATATCTTTCACGCTGTACATATTTGATTATGTTATATATATATATATATATATATATATATATTACGTATGCGATTATATAGTTTAATTTCTCTATTTATGTCTCTTGGTATACATCGATTTATATTGTAATGTTCGATTTTTTTGTGTTTTATTGCAGATTTGTATATTAAAATAGTTTCTTAAAGAAATAAGGGGTGGTTTGAATATATACCATAAAAATAGAACAAATATTATATGTACTTTTTTCGAGCTCTAACAAGCCGAACACGAGTTATTCAATTTCGAACCGATTTATTAATTTGAAACCGCTCTCGAGCTGAACTTGAGTCGAACATGCTAGAGTTCGGCTCGAACTCGTTATGCTTAAAGAACACTCTTTGTTATTCGAGCTCGAGCTCTTACGAGCTGAGCCAAACCGAGTTTTCATTTAACGAGATGAGCTTGAACTGCTCACGAACAGCTCGGTTCATTTACAGTGTCTTAGATGTAATGAAGAAATTTGCATGCCAACAGTGAAAAATGTTCTTTAATATATTCAAGCATCATTGTTAATAAGAGGTTGAGGATATTTGAAACTACTATTAACATTGAAGACCGAATGATTCTAGTGTAATTTATTTTTGAGAATGGACTTGACAACTTGTTTGAAAAGATTAACCTAACATCAAGTTGGTGTTACTCATCTCTAAATCAGAATTTTGTACTAGAAATCAAGGCAACAAGACGGGTTAACATGTCTGGCAAGGAAAATTTATTAACTACAATTTTTCATCTAAAAGAATCATAAAAAGTTAAGGGGTGACCTCCGTCGATATTCCAAAACTATCTCAACTATTTATCATAATGAGAAAATTATTAGGAGTTCTTAGGGTTATGACGAGCTCAAGACACCATATTTTCAAGTGTAATACATGAACCACCAAACTCATCCAATTCATTCGGAGTTTGAAGGATCAACATATGTGAGCTGTGATAGTTTTGTTATACCACCTAGTTCTTGCAGCTAACACAGACCATTCATGTGTTGTTATGTCATAATTCTTGTTTATAAACAAAATTCAAGTACGGATATAAGTGTTTATATTTGACAAACTCAAGAAAGAACTGAATGTATTTCAGAACCAACAGTCACATTATTTCCACTGCAATATAAAAGATATAAAGAGGAAAAACAACTGAACTCCTAGAACCCAGGGACTAGGCTCACGGGCTAACAAAGACTCCTACAATAACCCTAACTACATGAACGTTATTCAAACAAACCGAAACATTCTCCACGATCAGCTAGACTTATTCAACTAAATAAAATAAATTAAGACAAGTTTGATATTAAACCCAAAAATCTCCCCCGTAAACTTGTCTAGTTAAATCTTTCATGCCTAGAAGCTTCCTCATACGTTCAAACTTTACTGTCACCAATGCTTACGTTAATATGTCTGCTCGCTGGCTTTCTCCACCTATGTGTTTAATAACAATTTCACCTCGATCAATGCATTCCCTGATGAAATGAAAACGTATGTCGATGTGCTTGCTTCGCTTATGAGAAACTGGATTTCTTGCCAAATCTATTGTTGACCTATTATCTGCATATATAACAACTGGATTCATTCGTTCACCTGTAACCTGCATCATCACGTTCCTGAGCCAAATATATTCTGCTTCATAGGAGGATAAGGCAATATTATGTTACTTTTGAGACACCCATATCACTAAACATTCATTCAGATAGAAAACCATTGCACCAGTACTTCTTCTATCATCGAGATTTCCTGCTAGGTTACTGTCAGAATATCCAGTTAATACGTTATTTCCACAATCCTTTGTGTAGACCAGACCAAGATTCAACGTGCCGTGTATATATCTCAGTATACGTTTTGTTGCATTAAGATGAATTATAGTTGGTCTTTCCATATGTCTGCTAATCACACCCACAGCGTATACAATGTCCGGGCATGTGTGAACCAAGTATCTAAGTCCACCAACTAGACTATTAAATTGTATTGCATCGACTGTTTTCCCTCCTTCATTTTTAGTAATGACTTCCTTTGGATCCATAGGATATTTGCACGGATTACATTTAGCCATTCCTGCCCTTTCTAAGACCTTCCTTGCATACCCAGTTTGCTTCAGCTCAATAAAATCATTACTCTGCTTCACCTCAATACCAATATAATATAACAGCTTTCCCATATCGCTCATCTCAAAAACACCACTCATCTGATCCTTGAATTCTTGAATCATATTATTGTCTATGCCAGTCACAAGTAAGTCATCCACATAGACACTGATTATGATAGATTCAGCTCCCTTTCATTTTACATACACCCCATGCTCATATGGACACCTAACAAAGCCCAAATTCTCAAGACACTTATTATGTTTGGCATACCATGCACGTGGTGCCTGTTTTAAACCGTACAAGGCCTTGAATAGCTTGTAAACATAACCCTCTCTTCATGGCTTGACAAACCCTTCGGGATGAGAAACATAGACATTTCTTTTATTTCCCCATTCAAAAAAGCTGTTTTGACATCCAAATGGTGTACCTGCCAGGAATTTTTTGCTGCTAAAGCAAGAAGTAATCGCACTGTCTCCAATCGTGTAACAGGAGCAAATACTTCATAAAAATCCACTCCCTTTTCTTGCACATACCCTTTTGCTACAAGACGCGCCTTGTGTTTCACAACATTTCCATCCGCATCATTTTTCAATTTGTATATCCTTTTCAAATCAATGACCTTGTGACCCGGTGACAAACTAGTTAACTCCCATGTATTATTTTTCTCTATAGAATCAATTTCATTTTGCATTGCTTGTCTCCATTCCTTACTTCTCTTTACGTGATTTTACGAACTTGGCTAATCTATCCCCATAAGGAGCAGTTCATCTTCTTCCTCGACCTCTTTTGTGTTCTCATATAAGTCTGTCAAGCTTCTGAATTTCTTTGGTGTGTGACTGTCATGATACTGCTCTCTATTCACACCATGTCTCTGCTTCTGTGATGGCATCTCCATTTGATCTTGATCATCAAAAGCTGACATGTCTCCCCCGTGATCAGTAGCTTCATTCTCCTCATATCAATACAAATCTGGAACTTCAAAGTACCCTTGTTGATTTTCGTAGTCCTGTGATTGATCCTCCCATCTCCAGTATTTTCCTTCTTCAAATTTTACATCCCGACTAACAAATATACGCCTGTTCACTGGATCGTACAGCCTATAGGCCTTGGTGCCAAGCTCTTTCCCAAGATTCACATCCTCCATACTTCTATCATCTAGTTTCTTTGGGTTAATGCCAGGAACTTTCATATGCACGATGCAGCCAAAAACTCGAACATAGCTGAGATTTGGCTTATTTCCCTTCAGTGCTTCATATGGGGTTTTTCCAGTCAATGCCCTGGTAGGGATTCAATTCAATATGTAAACCGAATGCCTATCAGCCTCTGCCCACAGCATAGATGGAAGATTAGCATGCTTCAAGTAGCTTCTTGCCATTTAAACCACTGTACGATTCCTACGTTTAACCACTCCATTTTGTTGAGGCATGTACGGTGCTGTAAAGTGCCTCTCTATTCCCTTGTCTTCACAGTACACCTTGAAGTCATTAGACATGAACTCTCCACCATGATCCATTCTGAGCACACCAATTTTGTGGCTTGTCCCATTTTCAACCTTTGCTTAAAACCTTTTGAATACACTGAACCTTTCGCTTTTATTTTTTAACATCAACACCCACATGAACCTAGTGAAATCATCAACCAATAACATAAAGTATCGATTACCTGCAGGAGTGCTTGGCGAAATGGGACCACAAATATCACCGTGTACTAGCTCCAGGAACTTTGTTGCACTAAAAACAGATTTCGAAGGAAATGGCCTTCTGGTTTGTTTCAACATCAAACATCCTCTACATACCTCATTTGGCTGTTGCACCCTTGGCATACCAGTCACCATTCTTTGCTTGTGCATCATCACTATTGCAGGAAAATTGACGTGCCCTAAACGAGCATGCCACAACCACGAAGGATCCTCTAGCTTTGACAACAAGCACACGGAATTCCCAGACTCAATGATAATTCGATATAGCCTATTAGATGACCTTTTGACATTCATAGGTAATCTCTGGTTCTTATCATACACCTTTAAATACTCTCCATGAATAATGACCTTATTACCCAACTCATACAATTGTCCCAAACTAATGATATTGCTACATAAGTTTGGAATAAAATTTACCTCACGAAGTATTCTTTCTTCTCCATTTTTGCAATTAAGACTTACAAAGCCTTTCCCTTTAATTTCCACTGTTGAGCCATCCCCAAACTTCACCTTGCCCACGATTGTTTCATCCAAGTTACTGAATTTTGATCTCTGTCCTGACATGTGATTGCTTGCGCCATTATCCAAGTACCACACCTTGGATTCTCATATTTCATCATCATTCATTTTCAGCAATTTTGGTTGCACCCCTCGTTCATCAATTTCCACATTGTTTGCAGCAGCTTTCTCATTCTCAGCCAAGAGTAACGCTGGTTCATCATCCATTTGAGTCAGGTTAATCTCTTGTTTTTGTTCCTTTATTCTCTTTGGTTTGCGACACTCAGTTGCAAAGTGTCCATACCCAAAACAATTAAAACATTTGAATCGGCTCTTATCTTGCACATCTTGATTTTTCATCCCTGCATTTACAGTTGTGCCTCCCCGATTTAATTTCTTAAGCCATTCTTCACGTGTTAAAAGCAATTTGCTATCATCCCTTTCTCGTTTAATCCATTCTTCTTGAGTCAGCGTCTGCTGCTCACTACTGATTTCACTCGTGGCCTTCAACCTCTCTTCGTGCGCCTTGAGCGGGCCTATCACTTCCTCAACTGACATAGTGTCCAAATTACCAAATTGCTCCAGAGTGGACGCAATCTGTAAGAACATAGTGGGACTGCTCACAATATTTTCTTCACAACATACGATTCCTCCACTGTTTCACACAGGGCCCTTATATTGGATACGATACCATTCAGCTTCATATAGAACTCATCTAGCATGTCTGTATCCTTCATATTTAGAGCTTCAAAATCGGCTTTCAGAGTTTGCACCCTGGCCTTCTTCACCTTTTCAGCCCCCTGGCTCATTATCTTGATCGCCTCCCAGGCGTCTTTCGCAATTTTCTTGTCCGTAATGGCCAATAACATATCTTCAGGAATTGCCTGATACATCATTGCTAGTGCAACTTTATCTGTTTTTCCCTCTATTGCTGCCTTGGGATCACTAGGCTCCCCCGCTTCCCAAACTCCATGGGCTTGCATAAATACTTTCAATTTTATGGACCATGCAATATAGTTTCCTTTCCCCAACATAGGATAACTCAATCCTAACGAACCTCCTTTCTACTTGCTTATATCCATCGTTGTTGTAGACTTTGGCATAAGCTAACACGAATGCTCCTTCCACACCTGCTCTTATACCAAATCTTGTTTGTAAACAAGATTCAAGTACATATACAAGTGTTTATATTTAACAAACTCAAGAAAGAACAGAATATATTTCAGAACCAACAGTCACATTATTTCAACTGCAATACAAAAGATATAAAGAGGAAAAACAACTGAACTCCTAGAACCTGGGCTAACAAAGACTCCTACAATAACTCTGACTACGTGAATGTTATTCAAACAAACTGAAACATTCTCCACGATCGGCTAGACTTATTCAAATAAATAAAATAAATTACGACAAGTTTGATATTAAACCCAACAATAATGGAAATATTGTACCCCTCACCATGGCTGACAACCAATAAAATATATTAACATAATAATTAGTTATTTTTAAAGTGATAGTATGTGATTGAGATTTGAAGCACTTAAATGTCTTGAATGATTATTGGGTGTAATAATTTGTCATGTTGTTGAAACTATACAAATTTGAAAATTTAAAGATGTAAAAAATTCCAAAAATATAATTGAGTACATAATACAAAAAGACGAAAATGTAAAACGGCACAAGTGTTAAGCATTATAAGTGACAATTTGTAATACAGTGATAAGAATAATGATACCGGTAACAAATTGGTAACCAAAATGGATATCAAATACCACATATCATGCTACAAATCAATTAATTAATATTAGGTGACCTCCTCCATTACCAAAAATCTCACCATTAATATCATCTCAAGTTACCATGTCATGTAATTTGGAACCATATTTTATTACACAATTTGATACCTCTAACACTACTCAAACTGATAATATTATTTTTAGGGAACTTTTTTACTTTTTAGTTGTCTATTTTGTTTTATTCTAAATAATAAAACTAATTAGTAAACCGTGATATATATATAGAAAGAGAGAGGAATATACACTGAAAAAAATCAAAATCAACCAAACAAATCAAGTAAATATAGTGGTAAATATATTTTAATGTTGTGTCTTATTTTAATGGTGGACAGCCTTACTCTAATCGTGAGCCGGAGGCTTTGTTGAAACCCCATAATTAGGAGACTGTTTCTAAAGAGCTCCAGGGTTGTGTACTTCTAAATATAAGTAAAAAGTCAAAAGAACCATACATTAAAAATAGTAACTTTAAACAAATATAAATCTAATCACTATATTTTAAAAGTAATCGAAATAAATCTTTCCCAAAGGTATTCTTTAAATAGCACCTACCTAAATTTATTTTTATTTTCTCCTTTAACCAATTATAAACCATGTAAAATTTTCTCTTTGTGCACATGAATGTCCGCATCTTATAACCTTTCAAAATAGATGCTAGAATAATGTTCTTGTTGTATGTAGAATATTTAAATAAATTATGGATAGCTCGTAAGTTGCTTATTTCAAATTTAGATGCTTCTCATTAGAACTTAACCTTTGAAAACCTGCTATGAAAATATTATGAGAAAACGATTAGAGTTTTTGATATAATGTAGTATAAACAAATGAATTACCAACTATGTTTTAGAATTCGAAATAAAAATGTAAAATCTAGTGGAACCAAGCACTACTAAAAGTAGTAGATACGACATCGGTACTTAGACATCTGTATGTAATGCACTCGATGTCAAAAACCTTTTTAACATCGGTTTTAAAAAAAGTGATGTTAAAATCCTGTTTAACATCGGTTTTACATAATAATCATTGTCTATGTTCAATTTTAAAATAATAACAAATTAATGTTTTTCACTTTAACATCGGTTATTTATGCTAACAGTTGTCTATAACCATTTCTAAAAAATGACTAAATAAATATTTGAGTTCCCCCGCTTAGTACCCATATTTTCCCCCGTCACAAAAAAGTTAAAAAATGATTTCCTTCTTCCCCCTCTACACGCACACCCATACATCTCTATCTCTGTATCTATCTCCATCTTTATCTCTCTCCCTCTCTCCCCCAAACCTCGACTCACACATTAGGGCTCTCTCTTTCTCAAACTCACGGCTCTCTCTCTTTGCTCTCTCTCTCAGACCACAATTGCAATTCTCTCTCAAACCTCCACTATATCTGAAAAATCCTGATTCTCTCTCTCAAATATCGAACTTCATCTCATTCAGCTCTCCTCTCTCTCTCTCTCTCTCTCTCCCTCTTCCTATTTCTTTCTCTCTCTGTCTCCTTTCTTACCGCACCTTTCTTGTAAAACCCAATTTAAACCTAATACGAAATCACTGAATCAAGATCTTGGTGGAAGCTTCGATTTATGTAAAATCGATTGGTGAAGGTTAGATTCTGGCCAGGGTGAAAGCGATTGACGATGGTTTGAAGAAAAGGAAGAAGTTTTCTGTTACAAATTGGGCTAGAAATTGGTGGTCTTATTTAATTCAGTAGCTTAAAATCGAGCCGAGAAAGCAAATATTTGGCTTGCTTATGTATATAAATTTTATATTTGTAATCAAAATTTTACATTTTTATTTTAATGAAGCTTCTGTTTATAGATCTGAAGCTTTGGAGCTTGAATCCAACCTTCAATCGGTAACATATCTCTCTCTTTTGGCTTTATTTACATCCATTGTGTATTTATATATATTTGTCGGTGTATATTTATATTTGTATGTTCAGATTTGTTTATGCTATTATGTTCTGCTATTAAGTTTAGGTGTTAAAAAAACAAAGAAGGATACAAAGACATGGAACTTCTTCAAGTTCTGTTGGTTCTTTTAGATTTACAGTGGTATTGTGAAGTGGTGTATGAAGGTACAACATTGAGAAACCATTAGAAAAGAAAGAGGCAATCCGATTTTAATTTTCATTGTTTAATTTTCTATTTATAGAAGACACTAATGTGTGTTTGAATGTTCGGTGGATTTGACACTGCTCTAATATAAGCTCTAAGCGGAAAAACTGATAGGCTTAATCTTCAGACCAATGCACTGAGCTTCATATAATTTATTGGTTGAGCCAGATGCAGGAAGCTTATCTGCCATCTTTTACAGGATTAGTTACAACATATAGGATCAATCTTCAAACTAGTGCACTAAAGGATACACATAATTTATTTACTGGTTGAGAATGCCATTTGCAGGAAGCTTATCTGCGATTTTTTACAGGATTGGTTGCAACTGACAGGAAGTCAAACATGTTAATATGATTATCGGAGACTTGTTTCAGTGGCACTTCATGTAGACATCTGTTTTGCAAAAAAAATGTGGGGATTCTATTTATGATATGCACTACTATGAGAAGCCCTTCTGTTTTGGATCAAATGGACAAGTAAATGACACTAATATCCGCCTATCAGATGTTTCTTCTAACGTGGGGCAGGTAATTGATTCAGCATGAATTTGCCCTATGATTTCTAAGTTCATGTATCAAGGTCTATCAGTCACTGATTTAGGTATCATCATCCTGCAGGGTTGATTTGTTGCTCTTTGGTTTGATCATGCAGAAGTCAGACTCTTCTTTGGTTTGTCGGAATTGGGTTGATTAGCTAAATTGGATGGAGTTGTCGGAAATTAAGAATAGGGTATTTAAAAACTAGTATAGTATGAGTGGGCTAATGGAATGCTTGTATTTTATTTGAAATGTACGTATAGTATGGTATGAGTAATATTTTTATATTAGACTTGTAATTTGTATGAGTATCTTTATGTTTCTGTTTGGATGTTTTTTTATTGGGATGTTGCATTGTTTTGGTTCCCTGTGGCTGTAAATAGTACCAGGATGGCATGCAATTTACAGAATATTAACATCACAATGGTACATGTAAATCGATGTAAAAATGTACAAAAGACATCATATAAAATAATATTAACCAAAAATGAACTAAAAAACTGATGTGAAATAGTCATTTGACATCGGTTCTGAAAAAAAACTCAATGTATTTTAAGTCAAATAACATCGGTTAGAGAAATTGGCCGATGTTAAACAAAAAGATTTAACATCGGTTTCGTGAAAAACACCCATGTCTTATCCATCAGTTTCACATCGGGGGCTAATTTAACCGATATCTGATCAAACATATCACATCGGTCAACTAATCTAACCGATGTCCGATCTGTAATTTCACATCAGTTTGTTCGAAAGAATTTTAATAAATGGCTTTTATAGCTTGTAGGTTTCATATTTTAATGGATAAATACCTCATAATATACCTATTTTCACCTAAAAATACTGTAATATAAGCTGAAATTTATTGCAAAGACATCACATTTAATCTTAAAATCGATGTATAGCACTTATCAAGGCTGATGACATTTAACATCACACGCGAAGGCATCGGTTCAGATTTTTTTAACATCAGTTCTGAACCGATATCTGATCCCATATTTCTAGTAGTGAAGGGAGAATGTTGACGAACGCCATTTTTGTTTTTATTTTCAGGAGGCCAATGTAACCCCCACAGAAAAATCAAGATTAAAGAGAAATGGATGTACATACATCTCAAGTTGTGACTAAAGTTGAACATATGATGATGTATATATACCCATCAAACATAAATGGTAATGTATACACCCACCCATAACTTACCCACCAAAACATACCATACTTGTTCTAAAATTCTTCCCATACTTATTTTACAAACTTCCTTCCTTGATGTCCAATCTCCAACTTTGTGACAAACACATAACATCTATAATAATTTTCTAAGTACAATTATTATCCAACCCAATTATGATAATAATTTTTCACCAGTATAATTATTACTCAATTTAATTATGTCTTTTATCACCAAGCACATACAACTATTAGGAGAAAACCGAAAGAAAAGTATTAAATGTCCATGCAGACTATCGCTATTAGGAGAAACTCTAAGAGCTGCTTGCAAGGCTCCTTTTAAAAACTTATACTTAAGGGGCTCTTAAGATAATATTTGGGCTCACTCCAACAGCCCTCCTCAACATCCTCTCTATTTCTTTTTATTATATTTTCTATTCCTAACGGTCACATACACAAATATATTTCATAATCTCTTTATATTTAAAATCTTTTTTTAAGAAGACTGAATCATCACTAAAAATCTCTCCCAGAATCTCTTCTCATTGTTATCATTTATTCATACTCTAAGCCTAATGGATCCTCAAGAAGTGATTGAATATTTAAATCAAGAAGAAGAGGAAGATGAAGAAATCGACAAAGGGACCCACTTGTTCTAAGAGTAGTTCAGAAAGGACCATATGAGTTTAAAGATGACAAAGGGAGAGTTAAAGATGTTGATGCAGTTATTCCTGACGAGCTATTAAAGATTGGTTACAATGGAAAGCTAGAAGCATGCTTATTATGGGTCCAAATCAAGCTGAATATGATAAATTATCATCTTTCAAGACTGTCAAGGAGATTTGGAATGCTCTTAAAACATACCATGAAAGATTCAAAGCATTGAGGAAAGTTAAACTTAGTGCTCGAATGAATGATTTTGGAAACTTCAAGCTTGAAGATGTTGAAACTATCAAGGAAGCTCAAGCAAGGTTCCAGAATACAATCAATGGTTTACAAATATTGGGAAAGAAGATTCCACAAGAGGAGATCAACATGAAAGTATTTAGCTCGGTTCCTTTTATCTATCAATCCAAGACTACAACTTTGTAATCTGCTATAAATGCTAATATAATGGATCATCTTACTATCTTTGTTGAGCTAGAAAAATTTAAGTCAAGAATTAAAGCTATCAAATCTGAATGTGTCAAATTACCAACTAAGAAAATAAGAATTTATCTTTGCACTCGTCTGTTAACAAGCTGGAATCAGATGAGGACTATGAATCAGATGAAGAAATGGATCTCATGTCCAGGAAAATCAAGAAACTGATTGAAAATAAGAACAAAATGAGGAGAGACAAAGGAAAAGCTTTTGGTGCAAAGTAAGATTCAAAGGCAGACACATGTTATAAATGCGGCAACAAAATTTACTTCAAAAGAGATTGCTACAAGCTGAAAAATAAGTTAAAATGGCCTAAACATCAAGCTGATTTCAGAGAAAAGAGGAAATCTAAAGCACTTCTGACTTGGAGTGATGATTAAGATTCAAATTATGACGAGTCAAGTGGAGCGATGGTTAACTTAGATTATATTAGACTTGAAAAATCATGTGAAACTTATTACAATGGCTTAGATTCAAGTAGCGAGGTAAATTCTATTAGTTCTAAAGTACATAATTATATTTTTTCTTTAGATGAACTAGCCATACAGGATAAAGCTATTCAATCAACGAGTGAGCTTATGAATTTAAAGAATGAGTTATGAGCTAGAATAAAAATATATTCATCTTCGAATAGTCATTTCAGATCTAATGAATTCCAAACCAAATATTGGAATGATAAAAAATCTCAAGAAACAGATTGCTCAACTTGAAAGAAATAACCAACAAATTCTGAGTAGGAATGAACAAAAGAACTCAGCTCACTGAGAACTAATCTTAAGGCTCAAAATGCATACTTGGAGGAATTTGAGTTAAGCAAATCAGAAACCTTAACAGAAATAGAAGAACAAGCTAAGAAGATCAATGAACTGGAAGATGAAATCAAGAATCTTCAAAAATAAAAGGGAAAGTTTGTTCAAGGAGAATAAGTACTCAAATCTATGATACAACAAACTCGAGTTCCATTGGATAAAGGTGGTCTTGGAATGGCTTCTACATCAAAGGATCATTCTCTGAAGTTTGAAGGCAAAAATGGGATTTTATGTGACTATGATATACCCAGGAAAGGTTGCAACATATTTGGGAAAAAAGGTCATCTAGCTAAGCACTACAAAGTTAAACGGGAAGTGTCAAAAAGATGGAATAGACAGAAAGCTCACCGGCAACAAGCTGTTAAACCAAAATGGCAAGCTGACAAGACCGGCAGAACAAAGAATCAAGCTCCCAAAATGTTTCAAATTAGGCTCAAAAAATATGATTTGAATGTTTTATATGTTCTATCTACTAACCATGCTAGACCCAAACTAAAATGGGTACTAAAATGTTGAGTTATCTTTGTTTGTTTTGTAGGTTGGTCTCGTGGCCAAATTAAAGTCAAATTAATGGATTTTGGATGGTGGTGCAAAAATGCACATGAGTGGAGACAAATCTCAGTTTCTTAGTCTAAAGATGAAGAAGGGTGGCACTGTTATAATTGATGATAGCAAGACTCTTTCTATTCTTGGAAAAGGAAAAATTCATAATTATATTGTGTCTTTAAATAAAGCTCAATATGTTAAAGATCTTACTTAAAATCTGCTTAGTATAAGTCAATTATTTGATGATGGTCATAAATTAGATTTGGTCAACATGAGTGTATTATACTTGTTGGTTCTAATAAAATTCCTATAGTTGCTAGAATAGAAAAAAAATTATATATGTATTGGATTTTGAAGAACAGAAACAATCATGTTGTTTAGAAGCAATTGATATTAGTCCAGAAATTTTGCATAGAAGACTTGGACATGCACACATGGAACTACTTAGCAAGCTGTCAATAAAATAGCTAGTTCGAGGATTACCAAAATTGAAGTATGTTAAAATGGAAACATGTACTGCTTGTCAAATAGAAAAGCAAATCAGAACATCATACAAATTCAAGAAAGTGGTATCAACTTCTAAACCTTTAGAGATTTATTTGGTTCAGAAGGATATAAGAGTATTGGAGGTGGTATGCTTTTGTTCTTGTTGATGATTATTCTAGCTATACTTGGGTATTGTTTTTATCTACTAAAAATTGTGCATTTAGTGAATTTGAGAAGCTAATCAAGTTACTTTAGAATAAGCTTGAAACAAGACTTATAGATCTACGAAGTGATCATGGTGGTTAAGTCCAAAAGGACTTTATTCCTTATTGTAAAAAAAGAGGAATTACACATCAATTTTTAGCACCTCGTACACCATAAAAAAGGAGTTATGGAGCATAAGAACAGGTCGTTGCAAGAAACAGCAAGGACTTTGCTTCAGGACAGCAAGCTGCCAAGGAGTGGGCAAAAGCTGTCAACACAACAAGTTATGTTCTTAACATAGTGCTAATCAGGCCATTACTCAACAAGACTCCATATGAATTGAGGAAGAAGAAACCTAATATTCTAAATCTTATGAAGTTATATTTTTAGGTTATTCTTTAACAAGTCGGGCATATAGAGTTTATAATATATATATATATATATATATATGTTGTTAAAGAGTCTATTGAATGTCTCATTTCAAGAGTCTAATGATGATCTATCAAGGGAAGAGGAAGATGTTGCAGGTACTAGTACTGGTAGCGAGCTGGCAGTGAAGAATACTGAGAAGCTTGGGAACAGTTATCTAGACTTACTTTGGAACAGTTATCTAGACTTACTTTGGAAGGTCCAAGGGGAAATAGAGCTACTGAGAAGCTTCAGAATATGTTTGATGGTGAAGATCTATTTGAACAAATGAGGAAGTCATAGCTCAACATTATCTACCAAAGTCATTTAAGACAGTGAAAAATCATCCTCCATAATTAATTATTGGAAGGAATTAAGATAAAAAAATGGTACAGTAAATATTTATGCTTTTGTAGCTTTTCTAGCTAGGGAGGAACCAAAGAATATCAATGAAGCTCTTAATAATGAAAATTGGATCATGGAAATGCCGGAAGAACTCAATCAATTTGATAAATGTGATGTTTGGGTGGCACAAGAATACAATCAATAAGAAGGCATTAATTTTGATTAAAATTATGCTCATGTTCCAAGATTAGAGTCTATCAGAATACTACTTTCATTTGCATGCTACAACAAAATCAAGTTACACCAAATGGATGTAAAGAGTGTGTTCTTAAATGGATTTCTTAAAGAGGAAGTTTATGTCAAGAAACCTCCTGGATTTGAGAATGAAAAATATCCTAATTATGTGTTCAAGTTGAGGAAAGCTTTATATGGATTAAGGCAAGCACCTCGTTCTTCGTATGAAAAGTTAAGTGATTTTTAATCAAGAATGGTTTCATTTGAGGTACTATTAATCTAACTTTATTTAATATGTTTAAAGTTAAAGATATTTTAGTTATGAAAATATATATTGATGATATTATATTTGATGCTATAACTGATTCTTTTTGCGAATGGTTTTCTAAGTGTTAGCATAGTGAATTTGATACGAGCATAATGGGAGAGCTCAATTATTTTTTGGTTTTATAAACAAGCAAACTCCTGTAAGGCATATATATACATCAATCAAAGTACATGAGGAACTTACTCAAAAGTTTGGTTATAATAATGTCAAGTTGAAATCAACACCAAGGAGTGCAGTCAGCAAGCTGACAACCGATGAACAAGGTAAAGATGTTGATATTCGGACTTAAAGAGGTATGATTGGAAACTTATTATATCTTTCATCCTATAGACCTAATATTATGAATAGTGTTTGTGTTTGTGCAAGATTTCCATCTAAGCCTAAAGAGTCTCATTTGAACGTTGTTAAGAGAATTTTTAAATATTTGAGTGGAACTATTACTCTTGATTTATTCTATCATATCACAAATGCATTTGATCTTGTTGTGTATAGTGATGTAGATTATGCAGGTTGTCAATCATATAGAAAGAGTACCAGTGGTGTTGGTGCTTACTTAGGACAAAGTTTGGTTTCTTGGTTAAGCAAGAAGCAAACATATGTTGCATTATCAACAGCTGAAGGAAAATATTTAGCAGCTGTGAGTTATTGCTAACAAATGCTTTGGATGAGAAAACAACTTAAGGATTTTGAAATTTTTGTGGTCAAACTCCTATTTACTGTGACAATACAAGTACTATCAATATTTCTGAGAATTTAGTGAATCACTCGAGAACCAAGCATATCGATGTTAGACATCATTTCTTGAGAGACAATATTGCAAAAGGGATAGTTAAGCTGGTATTTTTTGCTACTGATGCTCGAATTGCTGATATTTTCACAAAACCTCTAGTTGAAAAGCATTTCAGCACACTCAGAAGAGAATTGGGAAGGTGTAATATTCAATAAGCAAGCTTACATGCTGGTATCGGGTATTATTAACTCACTCTTAAATTTTTCAATTTATTTGTTTAGTTTGCATGTGATGTAAATTATGTTTATAATTTTGAATTTGTATGATATATGATCTACCTGTTATGTGAATTAAATGTTTAATATCTTGTTTCGTGTTATGCATAGTTTCAAGATTTATTTAATTAATTTATACTTTATACTCTCCGACCTCAGCGCGTATAACAATGGCTCCAACGCGCCAAGAACTCCGATTTCCGCCAGAGAGGACTGAGAGTTCGGAGAAGAATTAAAATAAATTTATGTAACAGGATGAGGACTATTAAAGTGAGGTGAGCGGGGGGAAGATGGTGGAGGCAGGGGGTCCAAGTATGAGGAGAGAGAGAGATGTGGATCGACTCACGAAAGTGACATATTTTTGCTTTGTTTTGAGTTCAGGACTTCAGTTTATTGAGAGGCAGTGAGGGGGTTCAGAGATGTGAGTTGATATAGATGTCGGCGGACACCACTTCATGCTTCTGTTTGTGATGGTCTAGTATAGAAAATGGTAATTTGCTATGGTTTTTTTAATGGGTCGGGCCTTAATTTAATTAAGTGCTTACCAATTCTAATTTTTTAAATTGTTTCTATGATATCTAAATTTTGGTAAATTATTTTAATATTATGATTTTTTACAAGAATTAGAATTTTACAAAAACTTATTTTAACCATTATTTTAAAAAGAACATAAAATCGTGATTTCGGTTGTTTATCATAAATCCCACCAGTACTAGTGTGCACTGGAATTTACTATTAAGTTTAATTATATCTTATCGGTTAAAAGTAATCAAGAAAATAGAAGAAACATTCTAAGGTTACAAACCCCTATATCGATTTTGTAAAACTAACTAAGATTTAATTATTTAAATTAGTTGATTTTTCCCGAGAACCCTTTACTTTTTGAAAATTTTTACATCTGTACGGTTGGATTCCTAAAATAATTAAATATGAATCAGAAAATCAAATCATAATTAAATTTTTATATCAAAATAATTTTATTTGGTTTTGAAAAGTCAAACAATAGTTTGACTAGTACAGCTAACTAGTGTTAAATCCTAAATTGGTGTTTTAGTTTTTAAAAATTATTTTTTATCGATCCAACAGTATGAATGTCAACAAATAAATATATATTAGTGATATAACCAAAGTTTTAGGTCAAAATAATTTTATTTGGTTTTCCATTTGATAAGTCAAACATCAGTTTGACTAGTACAGCTAACTAATGTTTAGACCTGAATTGGTATTTCGATTTATTAAAAAATATTTTTCAATCGATCCAATCATATGGATGTCAATATATATATTAGTGATATAACCAAAGTTTCAGTTGAAATTAATTTTCTTTGGTTTGCCATTTGAAAAGTCAAACATTAGTTTGACTAGTACAGCTAACTAGTGTTTAGTCATGAATTGGTGTTTCAATTTTTTTGAAAATTTTTCTAATCGATCTAACCATATGGATGTCAATATATATATATATATATATATTAATGATATAACCAATTTTTCAGATGAAAATACTTTTCTTTTGTTTTCCATTTTAACATTCAGGTATCAGTTTAACTAGTACAGTTAACTAGTGTTTAGTCCTGAATTGATGTTTTGATTTTTTTAAAAATAATTTTCATTTATCTAACAGTATGGATGTCAATATATATATATATATATTAGTGATAAAACCAAATTTTTAGATCAAATTAATTTTCTTTGGTTAGATATTTCAACATTCAGGTATCAGTTTGACTGGTACAGCTAACTAGTGTTTAATCCTGAATTGATATTTCAGTTTTTTTAAAAATATTTTTATCAATCCAACTGTATGGATTCCTATATATATATATATATATGTGTGTGTGTGTGTGTGTTATTTATATAACAAAAATTTCAGATTAAAACAATTTTATTTTGGTTTGCCATTTTCAATAGTCAAACATCAGTTTGACTAACATAACTACATAATGTTTGGTCCTGAATTGGTGTTTCAATTTTTTTAAAATATTTTTCATCGATCCAACCTTGTGGATGTCGATAGATATACATTTTAGTGATATAACCAAAATTTCACATCAAAATAATTTGATTTGTTTTGCTATTTTAAAAGTCAAACATCCGTTTGACTAACACATAGTGTTTGGTCCTAAATTGGTGTTTTGATTTTTTTTAAAAATATTTTTCATCGATCCAACCTTATGGATGTCGATAGATATACATATTAGTGATATAACCAAAATTTTAGATCAAAATAATTTTATTTGGTTTGCCATTTTAAAACTCAAGCATCAGTTTGACTAGTACAACTAACTAGTGTTTAGTCCTGAACTAGTGTTTTTAATTTTTTAAAAATATTTTTCATCGATCCAATCTGTTAGGTAATTAATACAACACATAGGGGGTGAATGTGTTTTAGGATATTTCATATTTTTTGAACTGTTATGGATATGGTGAACAAAGTAATCTAATTTGTAAAGATAAAGTGTTTTAAGAGAAATGATAAAACATGCACATAAACACACTATCTTCAAAACTCACTTAATGGTTAAGTGTAGAAAAGAAGCAAAGGTAATATTTATGTGAATGAGTACGAAGTACAACCAAGATTATTAAATGAAAGAGAATGAAGTACAACCCCGTTGATTAAATGAGAATGATAACAAGAATTGGGAGTCAAAAGTATGGTATTTAAGTAATGGAGGATCAAATCACACGACTGGTACCAAGTCTAAGTTCAAGAGTTTAGATGAAAGCGTGACAGGAAAATCAGGTTTGGCGTCGCTATCAAGGGTAAGGGTAAAGTTGGTTTTAGATGCAAAAAAGGAGAATAATTGAATATCTATAAGGTCTAATATATTTGTGAACTTGTGCAGAAATATCATATCTTTGGGTCAACTAGCTGGGAACAAGAATGATTCTTAGAGGGCTTTATTTGTGGGTGTATGACATCCAAAAATGCTTAGTCATGAAAGGTAGACGCTTTGAAAATAGACTATAAAATATTATCCTAGAAACTTTGAAACCTTCATGTCTACTAGTTAATGGGAAATAATCAACTTGGGTGTGGCACTCAAGGTTTGGCCATGTTAACTTTCAAGCGATAAAATTAATGTCAACATAATGGCACAAGGCATACATGTTTTCTTTTAACTGAAGACTGTATATGAAGGTTGTTTAATGTCAAAGCAAATCAGAAATTATATTCTACAGAATATTGATTATCGAGCTAAGAGGGTGTTGGGATTAATTAATTGTGATATTTCCGGATGTATTTCACCGGAGACAACAAAGGCCAACATGTATTTTTTACTCTTAGTCGATGACTTTACTTATCTAGTGTGGATTTAAAGTTGAAAGGAAAAATTGAGGCCTTCAATGCATTCAAAAAGTTTAGAATCTCGGTTGACAAAGAATCAAAAGAAAAATTAAAGTGTTTCATATGGACAGGGGTGGATAATTTAACCCAAAAGAATTCTCAAAATATTGTGAAATATTATATGGCCCACATGAAACTGCCTAGTATGCATACAACCAAAGTCATAGGTTGGTGTGGTTAATATCGGGAGAGAGGAAGGAACTAAAGTGTATCGCTCGTATAATCCAAATTTTGGCTCTATACATGACATTATCTTTGAATAAAAAAGGCCACGGCTATGAGTTGTTGAACAGGAATCATAGAATTTTGGATCACATGATTCATTTATTATGGTAGGAAATCGGTTGAATGAAGGTTTTGAACAAGGTGGCTATTAAAGCGAGAAGGAACTAACAACTTCTAGCATGAATACAGGGAGCCATACAGTCCAAACGGAGAATTACGAGACAGGGAAAATAGCGCACAAAATTATGTACAGAGTAAGTCATCAAATAGCAACAATAGTGAACCTTAGAATTTTCATGTACTGAGTAATATTTATAATGAAACGGACGAGTTGGAAGCTGAAAATGAGAAAAACATGGGAACAATCCATGAACAATGAGATTGAAACCATTGAAAAAACTAACACACGGGCCATAGTCGAATTGCCACATGGGAAAAGCTGTGCATTTGAAGTGGGTTTTTAGGCTTAAGAGGGACACAAACAGGGAAATTAAGCACAATGCTAGGTTAATCATGAAGGGTTACGTACAAAAGTA
This sequence comes from Apium graveolens, assembly GCF_009905375.1. Classification (NCBI taxonomy): domain Eukaryota; kingdom Viridiplantae; phylum Streptophyta; class Magnoliopsida; order Apiales; family Apiaceae; genus Apium; species Apium graveolens. The sequence continues at coordinate 179,534 of NW_027419369.1, forward strand.
AGGTGTGGATTATGATAAGGTACTTGCACCACTGACAAGGCTTGAGACTGTGAGACTATTACTGGCATGTACCAAAAAATGGGTGGTCGGTTCATCATTTGGACGTTGAGTTCGCATTTCCTGAACGGAGAATTGCACGATACAATTTACAATTTACGTAACCCAACCAGAGAGATTTGCAAAAAAAACAAGGAGCACCTAGTGTATAGGTTGATAAAAGCTTTGTATAGATTGCATCAGGATCCACGAGCCTAGTATGCTCTTTTCAGTAAGTACTTTGAAAAATTGGGGCTTTCATTAAATGTCCATACGAGGATGCGGTATATACAAAAATGGAGAGAACTGAAAGCTTCATAATTGGAGTGTACGTAGATGATCTCCTTGTTATATGTATGAGTCTTTCTACTATTATGAAATTTCAATAGCAAATCATTATATTATTTTATATGAGTGACCCTAGAAAATTATCACACTATTGGGTATGCCATAAAATCTGTTCGAAAAGGTCATGTTGTCTGATTATAGTTTGGAGAATAATCCAATGGACATTAAGTTGCATATTGGGAAACATGGGAAGGGTACATTAGTGGATTCAACATAATTTAAAAATATGGTAGGGGGCTTAAGATATTTGAAGTCTTTCATCTTTAAAATCATTAACTTCTTCACAAGTGAGCCATCTTCTTTTTTATCATCATTGTCTTCAACATCAGTTAGAACATAGTGATTTTGTCAATTACCTACTATTTACCAAAAGCATTAATTAGCATATGAATATACATGTAATATTTGAGATATTTGAATACAAACACACATATGTAAAAAAACTATAAATTTATATGTCTATACATTAAAAAAGAGATATCATCAAATACATACTCATGATTAAGTTTGTGATATGATTACATTTGAATTTGAAGAGTGTGAAGTTGATTACACCAAAAATTGGGTATTATAATGATATGATAGATTAAGTATAAGATATACAAAAAGGGAAGGGGAAAGACTAACTACTAAATAACAAGTTGAATTAAATCCAACTGAATGATTCAAAAAATCGGTTGGTAATGTAATTATTGCTTAAATCAAATTTTCACAATAATTCATATTTCTCTTTAAAAATATCATAAAACTTTAAATTTTTCAGACTAAAATAAAATCAACTAAATTCGGTTGGTTATTGTCGTTGGCTTTGTAATGACGAGATATTCAAATTTCTATAAAAATTCTCGTTCCCTAAAATTTCATGAAATTTAAAATATACGGCCTAAAATAAAACCAACTAAATTCAGTTGATTTTTTATGTGGTTGATTTTGTAGGCAGGTTATTCAAGTTTTTACAAAAATTCAAATTCCTCCCCCCAAAGGTTTAATTTCCCCCCAAATTCAAATTCAAAGTCTCCTCCCCCAAAGTTTTTTATTACGAAAACTAACGATAAAACTATAATTAGTAATAAACTTGATACTCGTACCTTGGATCGTTTTAAAAAATAATTTATGTATTAAAATTTTCTAACCCTGATCTAACCGCTAAAATCTAACCCTAAATCTAAACCCTACACTCTAGTTTACGCAGATATAGGACATTTTATTTTCGATAATTTTTAATTTTTTATTTATTTCTGTGTAATCATCTTTTAATGTCATTTGGGACCTTTGGCAACAAAAAAATATTGAAATATTTATTTAGTTCTTTTTAATATTTTAAATGGTTTTATTATAATTTGATGAAATCATTACTTAATAAAAATAAATATTACTTTTTATTATGTTTTTTCTGTTTTATATAATTTAACAAAAAAATTTAAAAAAGAAGAAAATTTAGTCCATTGGTTATAGACCACTATTGTCACTTAATATTGGTCATTTTTAAAATCTTAAACAATTATTAACCGTAACGGTTGGTTTTGGGTGGTTTCTTTCGCCCTCCAACGTGACATGTCACTTCGTCGGCCAATAACATTGCGACACTGCATTAAAGTATTGATAAGTGCATTAAATGCACGTACCACACTTTTCCAACAACCCTTTTTCCAACCAATTTCTGTCGTTTATGGCAATTTAGATTTCCAATTGATTTAGGTAGTTTATAATTGTATGCATGTCCAACTGATATATTTTCAACTGATTCATTTGTTGGTTTTTGTCGGTTTGAAAAGAAAAGAAAAACCGACCAACCGAGGGTTGGTACTTGGTTGATTATGTACATTATTACGACCAATTATATTGGTCGACCAATTACATTGGTCGATTATATTTGGTTGAAAATGTAAATCAAAACCATCCAATGTGTGATAGTCTCATTTCTAACGGTTACTTATAGCCCATGTTTCTTTTAGTGGGAGAAGACCCATGCTCATTGTTGAAGACCGAGATTGAGATGTTACCCGAAAATTTTAAAAAATTATTTATAGTTCTCACTTGTTATTCAACTACAATGGCTGAGGCTCTTTAATTCGAGATACAATGTATAATTTTTTGTTTCATCAATTGTGATAGTCCTTTGTTCTTAATTCGTGTGTCAGGTCCATAGCCCATTTTGTTAATACTTATTTTTACTTCATGCATGTTATCTTGATTTTAAATGTTCATTTTTTTGTTTTTTTAATTATTTAAAACTCTAGATTTTAACATGTGATATGGGTTTATTTCTTTTTATCAGTTACAATATATGTTTCCCAAGTCCATATGCTCCTTCTACATGTCAAGTTTCATAGTATTTGCCTACTTGTTCACTTAGTATATGTACTGTTATAATTTCTTTTCATGTTAATTTTTTTGTTTTCAAAAAAATATATATACATAACAGTTATTCATTTTTATCGAGCACATTAATTTAATATGGTAACATGTTTTCATGTCTTGTTTATTTATTAATGAATATTGAAAGGGTCTGATTTTATCATTTTTAGAGGAAAAAATGATGTGAATATAAACTACTTTAAAAAAATTCCACAAATTTACATCATTCTATATTGAAAATAATTAGGCTCTTGTGGAATATATAATATGTCAAGGATATACATAAGTTAGATCTGAATATCTCGGAAGTGAGATCGAATGGGAAAATAGAAGAAACCTTAAAATTTCATCTCTTTAGCTCTCTCCCACATATACATACTAGGTAGATCAAATTTTTTATTGAATTGAGGTGTTAATTGCTATTAAGCCTTGTTATATATCTGAACCGATTGTCTCTGAGTGTTTCTGAGTTGTATGATCCTCGAAGTGATAGTCCTGCAACCCATAACAGCCTAAGTGGGAAAATAAACTCTTTAGAACGGTAACTTTTCTCGAGGGTTCAGAGACTCGGCTGATTTTGATAAAGTTGCTCTATATCTAAGTGATATCATCTTTTCTCTTTAAATTACGGTCATTGATATATGTTGTATTTTAACCTATGTGTTTAGTTCGTTATTGGCGGATCTGAATGCTCTTGTGAATTGTCATATAACTTCTCAATTGTAGCTATGTAGTTTTAACTATATCCAACAGAATGAGTATCATATAATTTCCTTGTTATTATATATGTGACAGACATTATGAAATGCAGAAAGATCGGGAGCTCTTACACGGTGCTTAATTATTGATCAATCTTAATAATTTACTAAAAGTTATGCATGTAAATATCCAACCATAATTCTGATTAATCAACGTAAGAGTGATAAAAGAAATAAGAAGTTGATCGCTAGCACTTTAGGTTGTAATATACCACTCAAAAAAGTTCACAATGTGTTTTTTAACTATTCTTTTATCTGTATTTTTTAAGGTCGAAATATTTTATTCTTCCTTCTTCGGATACACTTTCTTGCATATTTAAAATATGAATATAGATATAGTCATAATTTTTCCATTTATATTACTTAAAACAAAGATCTTGTTACTAAAAATATATGTTCACTTATATTCTTTTTTAAGCTTAGTGTTGTATTGTGCTACTAAAAAAGAAGTTCTTAATTTTTAAACTATTTTAACAATGTTGATTCAACCCGAGGTTGACAAACATATCTTGTACGAAAGAAGCTAGGTATTTTTAAGGTAAATTTGAGTTCTTTATTCTTACAAGCTACAAGTGATTGTGTATGCAACGTTGTCTCATTGCACACTTTTGTGCAAATGAAAATAATCTTGTCAAACAAATACAAACCAGTTTTTTTAATTCTGGTTTGAGGCTTTCGGGGAAAAGAACATCTAGTAGTCCAAAAATAGTGAGTCGAATACAAAATTTAACATTTATATATAGGATGTTATTCATCTTAAAAGAGTATCCTAAAATCATATGGTAATTTGTTAATATTTTTAGCATTGAAGAAATGATAATTTGAAAAAATATCACTTATACTATAATACAAAGAACGAAAATGTATAATTGAAGTCAATATCTTTGATCAATAATAATAGCAACACACAATTAAAGTGAGTTATTTTCTAGGAATTTAATAGTTATTAATGCTTCACAATCGAACAAGGGATATTTAAAGGTAAAGTGTAACATTGATGCTAATAAAGGAATTTTAACTAATTAGGACTTATAGACATCAAATAATATTATATTTATAAAGAAATCTATCAAGACCGAAGATTTGGTATATACAAGTTAGGCCTTAAAAGAATTGAGTCATCAAGTCGAGTTTTGAGGAAAATGAGCTGAGTTTAACCATTTTTCTTAACGAACCGAGCCGAGCATCTTTATCGCACAAAAGTTGTATTCGAGCTCGAGCTCGTTAGTAAACCGAGTCGAACTAGAGCTTATCAAACATTAACGAGTCGAGTCGCACTAGTGTACAAATCGAGCAGCTTGCAAACATTACACTTTTCGTACTAAATAGTTTAGCAAACTATTAACAAAAAAAGGCTCAAGTATAACTATCAATATAAGAAAGAAAATTAGGTCCAACCCAACCTAAAGTAAATTAATTTAATATAACCTAAACCCTAAATGTGTAAAACTAAAAACAGTAAGCTAAAGCTGCAGATAAGGTTCGTATCTCGACTAAATCTTCAATCATCATTTATCATCTCTTAATTCTTCATAATCATCTATCATCTATCTATATCTTTCACGATGTACATATTTGATTATGTTATATATATATATATATATATATATTACGTATGCGATTATATAGTTTAATTTCTCTATTTATGTCTCTTGGTATACATCGATTTATGTTGTAATGTTCGATTTTTTTGTGTTTTATTGCAGATTTGTATATTAAAATAGCTTCTTAAAGAAATAAGGGGTGGTTTGAATATATACCATAAAAATAGAACAAATATTATATGTACTTTTTTCGAGCTCTAACAAGCCGAACACGAGTTATTCAATTTCGAACCGATTTAATAATTTGAAACCGCTCTCGAGCTGAACTCGAGTCGAACATGCTAGAGTTCGGCTCGAACTCGTTATGCTTAAAGAACACTCTTTGTTATTCGAGCTCGAGCTCTTACGAGCTGAGCCAAACCGAGTTTTCATTTAACGAGATGAGCTTGAACTGCTCATGAACAGCTCGGTTCATTTACAGTGTCTTAGATGTAATGAAGAAATTTGCATGCCAACAGTGAAAAATGTTCTTTAATATATTCAAGCATCATTGTTAATAAGAGGTTGAGGATATTTGAAACTACTATTAACATTGAAGACCGAATGATTCTAGTATAATTTATTTTTGAGAATGGACTTGACAACTTGTTTGAAAAGATTAACCTAACATCAAGTTGGTGTTACTCATCTATAAATCAGAATTTTGTACTAGAAATCAAGGCAACAAGACGGGTTAACATGTCTGGCAAGGAAAATTTATTAACTACAATTTTTCATCTAAAAGAATCATAAAAAGTTAAGGGGTGACCTCCGTCGATATTCCAAAACTATCTCAACTATTTATCATAATAAGAAAATTATTAGGAGTTCTTAGGGTTATGACGAGCTCAAGACACCATATTTTCAAGTGTAATACATGAACCACCAAACTCATCCAATTCATTCGGAGTTTGAAGGATCAACATGTGTGAGCTATGATAGTTTTATTATACCACCTAGTTCTTGCAGCTAACACAGACCATTCATGTGTTGTTATATCATAATTCTTGTTTATAAACAAAATTCAAGTTCGGATATAAGTGTTTATATTTGACAAACTCAAGAAAGAACTGAATGTATTTCAGAACCAACAGTCACATTATTTCCACTGCAATACAAAAGATATAAAGAGGAATAACAACTGAACTCCTAGAACCCAGGGACTAGGCTCATGGGCTAACAAAGACTCCTACAATAACTCTAACTACATGAACGTTATTCAAACAAACCGAAACATTCTCCACCATCAGCTAGACTTATTCAACTAAACAAAATAAATTAAGACAAGTTTGATATTAAACCCAACAATCTCCCCCGTAAACTTGTCTAGTTAAATCTTTCATGCCTAGAAGCTTCCTCATATGTTCAAACTTTACTGTCACTAATGCTTACGTTAATATGTCTGCTCGCTGGCTTTCTCCACCTATGTGTTGAAAAAACTTAGAGAAAAAAGACACCTACATGTACTGCTATATTTCTTATTTTCTTTTCCTCTCCTAAAACTCAAGGTAAACTAGCCATTATATAGGCTTTACAAACATATTAAAACTAACTATTACTAAAACTAACCACTACTAATTAATGGGTAAATTACATGTCCATAATTTACTCCATAACTCCACTACCCCACTACTAAACAATTCTAAAATAATATTTTTCTCTAATAATTAATCATTGCTAAATATCTAATAATTAAATAAACAAATAATTAATAACTAAATTTAAGATTATTCCAACATTCACCCCCATAATCTTAAATTTACGAAGCACTTTCTCTTCGCCTGTGATGCACTTCTCATCACCATCAATTTTGATGCACTATCTCATCAAAAACACTTTGGAGCACTTTCTCTCCAAAAACACTTTGGAGCACATTCTCTCCACAACTCTAAAATAAAATTTCTTTCATTGCCTCTTGAGCCATGATATCTTTCTCATTATTTCCCCCGCTCATGTTCCTCCTTCATTTTTATTCTTGCTTCTCTTTCCTTTTCCACGTACCATTTCATCTTGATATTTCACTAAATATATATGGAGAAATTTTTAATACCATTTGAAATCTCATATAAATACTTAATATATATATATATATATAAATGTATGTATTTTTATAAGAGTCTCACAAGCCTTATAACATATAGCTCTGATGCCATGTTAAAAAACTTAGAGAAAAAAGACACCTACATGTACTGCTATATTTCTTATTTTCTTTTCCTCTCCTAAAACTCAAGGTAAACTAGCCATTATATAGGCTTTACAAACATATTAAAACTAACTATTACTAAAACTAACCACTACTAATTAATGGGTAAATTACATGTCCATAATTTACTCCATAACTCCACTACCCCACTACTAAACAATTCTAAAATAATATTTTTCTCTAATAATTAATCATTGCTAAATATCTAATAATTAAATAAACAAATAATTAATAACTAAATTTAAGATTATTCCAACACTATGTGTTTAATAACAATTTCACCTCGATCAATGCATTCCCTGATGAAATGAAAACGTATGTCGATGTGCTTGCTTCGCTTATGAGAAACTGGATTTCTTGCCAAATCTATTGTTGACCTATTATCAACATATATAACAACTGGATTCATTCGTTCACCTGTAACCTGCATCATCACGTTCCTGAGCCAAATCCCTTGGCACGCAGCTATTGCAGCAGCCATATATTCTGCTTCATAGGAGGATAAGGCAATATTATGTTGCTTTTGAGACACCCATGTCACTAAACATTCATTCAGATAGAAAACCATTGCACCAGTACTTCTTCGATCATTGAGATTTCCTGCTAGGTTACTGTCAGAATATCCAGTAAATACGTTATTTCCACAATCCTTTGTGTAGACCAGACCAAGATTCAACGTGCCGTGTATATATCTCAGTATACGTTTTGTTGCATTAAGATGAATTATAGTTGGTCTTTCCATGTGTCTGCTAATCACACCCACAGCGTATACAATGTTCGGGCATGTGTAAACCAAGTATCTAAGTCCACCAACTAGACTCTTAAATTATATTGCATCGACTGCTTTCCCTCCTTCATTTTAAGTAATAACTTCCTTTGGATCCATAGGATATTTGCACGGATTACATTTAGCCATTCCTGCCCTTTCTAAGACCTTCCTTGCATACCCAGTTTGCTTCAGCTCAATAAAATCATTACTCTGCTTCACCTCAATACCAATATAATATAACAGCTTTCCCATATCGCTCATCTCAAAAACACCACTCATCTGATCCTTGAACTCTTGAATCATATTATTGTCTATGCCAGTCATAAGTAAGTCATCCACATAGACACTGATTATGATAGATTCAGCTCCCTTTCGTTTTACATACACCCCATGCTCATATGGACACCTAACAAATCCCAAATTCTCAAGACACTTATTATGTTTGGCATACCACGCACGTGGTGCCTATTTTAAACCGTACAAGGCCTTGAATAGCTTGTAAATATAACCCTTTCTTCATGGCTTGACAAACCATAAAAATACTTCATAAAAATCCACTCCCTTTTCTTGCACATACCCTTTTGCTACAAGACGCGCCTTGTGTTTCACAACATTTCCATCCGCATCATTTTTCAATTTGTATATCCTTTTCAAATCAATGACCTTGTGACCCGGTGACAAACTAGTTAACTCCCATGTATTATTTTTCTCTATAGAATCAATTTCATTTTGCATTGCTTGTCTCCAATCCTTACTTCTCTTTGCGTGATTTTACGAACTTGGCTAATCTATCCCCATAAGGAGCAGTTCATCTTCTTCCTCGACCTCTTTTGTGTTCTCATATAAGTCTGTCAAGCTTCTGAATTTCTTTGGTGTGTGACTGTCATGATACTGCTCTCTATTCACACCATGTCTCTGCTTCTGTGATGGCATCTCCATTTGATCTTGATCATCAAAAGCTGACATGTCTCCCCCGTGATCAGTAGCTTCATTCTCCTCATATCAATACAAATCTGGAACTTCAAAGTACCCTTGTTGATTTTCGTAGTCCTGTGATTGATCCTCCCATCTCCAGTATTTTCCTTCTTCAAATTTTACATCCCGACTAACAAATATACGCCTGTTCACTGGATCGTACAGCCTATAGGCCTTGGTGCCAAGCTCTTTCCCAAGATTCACAACCTCCATACTTCTATCATCTAGTTTCTTTGGGTTAATGCCAGGAACTTTCATATGCACGATGCAGCCAAAAACTCGAACATAGCTGAGATTTGGCTTCTTTCCCTTCAGTGCTTCATATGGGGTTTTTCCAGTCAATGCCCTGGTAGGGATTCGATTCAATATGTAAACCGAATGCCTATCAGCCTCTGCCCACAGCATAGATGGAAGATTAGCATGCTTCAAGTAGCTTCTTGCCATTTAAACCACTGTACGATTCCTACGTTTAACCACTCCATTTTGTTGAGGCGTGTACGGTGCTGTAAAGTGCCTCTCTATTCCCTTGTCTTCACAGTACACCTTGAAGTCATTAGACATGAACTCTCCACCATGATCCATTCTGAGCACACCAATTCTGTGGCTTGTCCCATTTTCAACCTTTGCTTGAAACCTTTTGAATATAATGAACCTTTCATTTTTATTTTTTAACATCAACATCCACATGAACCTAGTGAAATCATCAACCAATAACATAAAGTATCGATTACCTGCAGGAGTGCTTGGCGAAATGGGACCACAAATATCACTGTGTACTAGCTCCAGGAACTTTGTTGCACTAAAAATAGATTTCGAAGGAAATGGCCTTCTGGTTTGTTTCGACATCAAACATCATCTACATACCTCATTTGGCTGTTGCACCCTTGGCATACCAGTCACCATGCTTTGCTTGTGCATCATCACTATTGCAGGAAAATTGACGTGCCCTAAACGAGCATGCCACAACCACGAAGGATCCTCTAGCTTTGACAACAAGCACACGGAATTCCCAGACTCAATGATAATTCGATACAGCCTATTAGATGACCTTTTGACATTCATAGGTAATCTCTGGTTCTTATCATACACCTTTAAATACTCTCCATGAATTATGACCTTATTACCCAACTCGGACAATTGTCCCAAACTAATGATATTGCTACGTAAGTTTGGAATAAAATATACCTCACGCAGTATTCTTTCTTCTCCATTTTTGCAATTAAGACTTACAAAGCCTTTCCCTTTAATTTCCACTGTTGAGCCATCCCCAAACTTCACCTTGCCCACGATTGTTTCATCCAAGTTACTGAATTTTGATCTCTGTCCTGACATGTGATTACTTGCGCCATTATCCAAGTACCACACCTTGGATTCCCATATTTCATCATCATTCATTTTCAGCAATTTTGGTTGCACCCCTCGTTCATCAATTTCCACATTGTTTGCAGCAGCTTTCTCATTCTCAGCCAAGAGTAACGCTGGTTCATCATCCATTTGAGTCAGGTTAATCTCTTGTTTTTGTTCCTTTATTCTCCTTGGTTTGCGACACTCAGCTGCAAAGTGTCCATACCCAAAACAATTAAAACATTTGAATCAGCTCTTATCTTGCACACCTTGATTTTTCATCCCTGTATTTACAGTTGTGCCTCCCCGATTTAATTTCTTAAGCCATTCTTCACGTGTTAAAAGCAATTTGCTATCATCCCTTTCTCGTTTAATCCATTCTTCTTGAGTCAGCGTCTGCTGCTCACTACTGATTTCACTCGTGGCCTTCAACCTCTCTTCGTGCGCCTTGAGCGGGCCTATCACTTCCTCAACTGACATAGTGTCCAAATTACCAAATTGCTCCAGAGTGGACACAATCTGTAAAAACATAGTGGGACTGCTCGCAATATTTTCTTCACAACATACGATTCCTCCACTGTTTCACCCAGAGCCCTTATATTGGATACGATACCATTCAGCTTCATGTAGAACTCATCTAGCATGTCTGTATCCTTCATATTTAGAGCTTCAAAATTGGCTTTCAGAGTTTGCGCCCTGGCCTTCTTCACCTTTTCAGCCCCCTGGCTCATTATCTTGATCGCCTCCCAGGCATCTTTCGCAATTTTCTTGTCCGTAATGGCCAATAACATATCTTCAGGAATTGCCTGATACATCATTGCTAGTGCAACTTTATCTGTTTTTCCCTCTATTGCTGCCTTGGGATCACTAGGCTCCACCGCTTCCCAAACTCTATGGGCTTGCATAAATACTTTCAATTTTATGGACCATGCAATATAGTTTCTTTTCCCCAACATAGGATAACTCAATCCTAACGAACCTCCTTTCTACTTGCTTATATCCATCGTTGTTGTAGACTTTGGCATAAGCTAACATGAATGCTCCTTCCACACCTGCTCTTATACCAAATCTTGTTTGTAAACAAGATTCAAGTACAGATATAAGTGTTTATATTTAACAAACTCAAGAAAGAACAGAATGTATTTCACAACCAACAGTCACATTATTTCCACTGCAATACAAAAGATATAAAGAGGAAAAACAACTGAACTCCTAGAACCTGGGCTAACAAAGACTCCTACAATAACTCTGACTACGTGAATGTTATTCAAACAAACCGAAACATTCTCCACGATCAGCTAGACTTATTCAAATAAATAAAATAAATTACGACAAGTTTGATATTAAACCCAACAATAATGGAAATATTGTACCCCTCACCATGGCTGACAACCAATAAAATATATTAACATAATAATTAGTTATTTTTAAAGTGATAGTATATGATTGAGATTTGAAGCACTTAAATGTCGTGAATGATTATTGGGTGTAATAATTTGTCATGTTGTTGAAACTATACAAATTTGAAAATTTAAAGATGTAAAAAATTCCAAAAATATAATTGAGTACATAATACAAAACGACGAAAATATAAAACGGCACAAGTGTTAAGCATTATAAGTGACAATTTGTAATACAGTGATAAGAATAATGATACCGGTAACAAATTGGTAACCAAAATGGATCTCAAATACCACATATCATGCTACAAATCAATTAATTAATATTAGTGGACCTCCTCCATTACCAAAAATCTCACCATTAATATCATCTCAAGTCACCATGTCATGTAATTTGGAACCATATATTATTACACAATTTGATACCTCTAACACTACTCAAACTGATAATATTATTTTTAAGGACCTTTTTTACTTTTTAGTTGTCTATTTTGTTTTATTCTAAATAATAAAACTAATAATAAACCGTGATATATATATATAGAAAGAGAGAGGAATATACACTGAAAAAAATCAAAATCAACCAAACCAATCAAGTAAAAGATTAAAAGGTTATTTTTCAATTTAGTACAAATTTTGTACATGAGGAGGTACAGGACATATGGATAAAGATAATGCAAATTGATAACATAGAATTTTGAAAAATGATGAAACTATTATGCTACATGCTATTAATACAATTGATATGATTGAATTGCATACATAATCTAATATTTCCACTTTTCCTAGAAGAGACCCTCCCTGTTCAAAAGCTGCTTTAATGGGAATTGGTTCAAAATTGAGTAAAGAATATATCTGCATCATGAAGAAAGGCAATAAAAAATAATATTATAAAGTTTTCATGAGTGATCAGGTCACTGAATAAAAGAAGGATGTGCAATAAAAACAAACTACTTACCTATGTTCAAAGATAATCCCAGGTGTGTTGGGAGTTTCACCCTTCAAGTCAAGAATAAATAATTTATCATCAAATAATCTTTTCAATCAAATGAAAGTAACAAATACAAATGACTATTACATGGAATCTTGATAATTAAATAAATAATTAATAATTGTTTTCTATGAATTTGATAAATATAAAAGAATAGTACCTCTTAATTGTGGAGCAATTTCTTCATTGTTTACTGTACATGATAAAAAAAGTAATATGAGTATTTTGGATTAGAGTATTTAAAATCAAATTGATAATATATGGGTAGAATCTACAATAAATAGATTTTAATAGTTTATATGGACATGGATGACAATTAAAATTTTGAGTTCTCATATTTACATCTAAAAAAGAACAAATAATGAACAAAAAATCAAAAATTTTATATCTTGATTTGGACATGGGTGAAATTTGATGAAAACCAAAATTAATGAAAAACTTAGCTCAAATCTGAAATCAAAATTAGATAAGATCTAAGTATCTCTAATTATGAAAAACTATTGAATTCAGTATCAAAACAGAAATGAAAATACAACTTTTTTGTGATGAGAGTAAAGATATCTTGAAAAAACAAATCTTAAAAGTTATGACTAGACAAAGAATTAATTCTAAGTGATCATAGTATACATACATATATAAAAACCAGATTTTAGATGATTATTCAAAAAGACCATGTGACTTACCATCGGGCTCATACAAAATCAAAATTATGATAGTGGAGATGAAATTCTAGAAAAAAATAAAAACTGATACATCTATTCAAAACTACAAAAACTATAGTTACTTGTAATTTTGACTGAAATGTATATTGAGTTGCTTAGGAGAAGAGGGGAGAAGAAAATGTGGGGAGGGATGAGATAGTGATAGGCCAAGGACTATCTATTTATAAAATAAAATTGAAGATTCTAGATTTTACTAGATCTTACTAAAGGAGTTTCTTAAGTGAGTCAAGAAGAAATAATTATATAATTTCATTTAATCTTTTAATCTTTTGTACTTTAAAGTTGTTTCTTTTGCCTTAATTTAATATTTTCTAGATATTTTTGTAATTTTACTAAATATAGTGGTAGATATATTTTAATGTTGTGTCTTATTTTAATGGTGGACAGCCTTACTCTAATCCTGAGCCGAAGGCTTTGTTGAAACCCCATAATTAGGAGACTGTTTCTAAAGAGCTCCAGGGTTGTGTACTTCTAAATATAAGTAAAAAGTCAAAAGAACCATACATTAAAAATAGTAACTTTAAACAAATATAAATCTAATCACTATATTTTAAAAGTAATCGAAATAAATCTTTCCCAAAGGTATTCTTTAAATAGCACCTACCTAAATTTATTTTTATTTTCTCCTTTAACCAATTATAAACCATGTAAAATTTTCTCTTTGTGCACATGAATGTCCGCATCTTATAACCTTTCAAAATAGATGCTAGAATAATGTTCTTGTTTTATGTAGAATATGTAAATAAATTATGGATAGCTCATAAGTTGCTTATTTCAAATTTAGATGCTTCTCATTAGAACTTAACCTTTAAAAACCTGCTATGAAAATATTATGAGAAAACGATTCGAGTTTTTGATATAATGTAGTATAAACAAATGAATTACCAACTATGTTTTAGAATTCGAAATAAAAATGTAAAATCTAGTGGAACCAAGCACTACTAAAAGTAGTAGATACGACATCGGTACTTAGACATCTGTATGTAATGCACCCGATGTCAAAAACCTTTTTAACATCAGTTTTAAAAAAAGTGATGTTAAAATCCTATTTAACATCGGTTTTACATAATAACCATTGTCTATGTTCAATTTTAAAATAATAACAAATTAATGTTTTTCACTTTAACATCGGTTATTTATGCTAACAGTTGTCTATAACCATTTCTAAAAAATGACTAAATAAATATTTGAGTTCCCCTGCTGAGTACCCAAATTTTCCCCCGTCACAAAAAAGTTAAAAAATGATTTCCTTCTTCCCCCTCTACACGCACACCCATACATCTCTATCTCTGTATCTATCTCCATCTTTATCTCTCTCCCTCTCTCCCCCAAACCTCGACTCACACATTAGGGCTCTCTCTTTCTCAAACTCGCGGCTCTCTCTCTTTGCTCTCTCTCTCAGACCACAATTGCAATTCTCTCTCAAACCTCCACTCTATCTGAAAAATCCCGATTCTCTCTCTCAAATATCGAACTTCATCTCATTCAGCTCTCCTCTCTCTCTCCCTCTCTCTCTCTCCCTCTTCATATTTCTTTCTCTCTCTGTCTCCTTTCTTACCGCACCTTTCTTTTAAAACCCAATTTAAAGCTAATACGAAATCACTGAATCAAGATCTTGGTGGAAGCTTCGATTTATGTAAAATCGATTGGTGAAGGTTAGATTCTGGCCAGGGTGAAAGCGATTGACGATGGTTTGAAGAAAAGGAAGAAGTTTTCTGTTATAAATTGGGCTAGAAATTGGTGGTCTTATTTAATTCAGTAGCTTAAAATCGAGCCGAGAAAGCAAATGTTTGGTTTGCTTATGTATGTAAATTTTATATTTGTAATCAAAATTTTACATTTTTATTTTAATGAAGCTTCTGTTTATAGATCTGAAGCTTTGGAGCTTGAAACCAACCTTCAATCGGTAACATATCTCTCTCTTTTGGCTTTATTTACATCCATTGTGTATTTATATATATTTGTCGGTGTATATTTATATTTGTATGTTCAGATTTGTTTATTCTATTATGTTCTGCTATTAAGTTTAGGTGTTAAAAAAACAAAGAAGGATACAAAGACATGGAACTTCTTCAAGTTCTGTTGGTTCTTTTAGATTTACAGTGGTATTGTGAAGTGGTGTATGAAGGTACAACATTGAGAAACCATTAGAAAAGAAAGAGGCAATCCGATTTTAATTTTCATTGTTAGTTTTCTATTTATAGAAGACACTAATGTGTGTTTGAATGTTCGGTGGATTTGACACTGCTCTAATATAAGCTCTAAGCGGAAAAACTGATAGGCTTAATCTTCAGACCAATGCACTGAGCTTCATATAATTTATCGGTTGAGTCAGATGCAGAAAGCTTATCTGCCATCTTTTACAGGATTAGTTACAACATATAGGCTCAATCTTCAAACTAGTGCACTAAAGGATACACATAATTTATTTACTGGTTGAGAATGCCATTTACAGGAAGCTTATCTACGATTTTTTACAGGATTGGTTGCAACTGACAGGAAGTCAAACATGTTAATGTGATTATCGGAGACTTGTTTCAGTGGCACTTCATGTAGACATCTGTTTTGCAAAAAAAATGTGGGGATTCTATTTATGATATGCACTACTATGAGAAGCCCTTCAGTTTTGGATCAAATGGACAAGTAAATGACACTAATATCCGCATATCAGATGTTTCTTCTAACGTGGGGCAGGTAATTGATTCAGCATGAATTTGCCCTATGATTTCTAAGTTCATGTATCAAGGTCTATCAGTCACTGATTTAGGTATCATCATCCTGTAGGGTTGATTTGCTGCTCTTTGGTTTGATCATGCAGAAGTCAGACTCTTCTTTGGTTTGTCGGAATTGGGTTGATTGGCTAAATTGGATGGAGTTGTCGGAATTTAAGAATAGGGTACTTAAAAACTAGTATAGTATGAGTGGGCTAATGGAATGCTTGTATTTTATTTGAAATGTACGTATAGTATGGTATGAGTAATATTTTTGTATTAGACTTGTAATTTGTATGAGTATCTTTATGTTTCTGTTTGGATGTTTTTTTATTGGGATGTTGCATTGTTTTGGTTCCCTGTGGCTGTAAATAGTACCAGGATGGCATGCAATTTACAGAATATTAACATCACAATGGTACATGTAAATCGATGTAAAAATGTACAAAAGACATCATATAAAATAATATTAAACAAAAATGAACTAAAAAACTGATGTGAAATAGTCATTTGACATCAGTTCTGAAAAAAACTCAATGTATTTTAAGTCAAATAACATCGGTTAGAGAAATTGGCCGATGTTAAATAAAAAGATTTAACATCAGTTTCGTGAAAAACACCCATGTCTTATCCATCGTTTCACATCGGGGGCTAATTTAACCAATATCTGATCAAATATATCACATCGGTCAACTAATCTAACCGATGTCCGATCTGTAATTTCACATCAGTTTGTTCGAAAGAATTTTAATAAATGGCTTTTATAGCTTGTAGGTTTCATATTTTAATGGATAAATACCTCATAATATACCTATTTTCACCTAGAAATACTGTAATATAAGCTGAAATTTGTTGCAAAGACATCACATTTAATCTTAAAACCGATGTATAGCACTGTAATAGACATCGGATGTTAACCGATGTCAAGGCTGATGACATTTAACATCACACGCGAAGGCATCGGTTCAGATTTTTTTTAACATCAGTTCTGAACCGATATCTGATCCCATATTTCTAGTAGTGAAGGGAGAATGTTAACGAACGCCATTTTTGTTTTTATTTTCAGGAGGCCAATGTAACCCCCACAGAAAAATCAAGATTAAAGAGAAATGGATGTACATACATCTCAAGTTGTGACTAAAGTTGAACATATGATGATGTATATATACCCATCAAACATAAATGGTAATGTATACACCCACCCATAACTTACCCACCAAAACATACCATACTTGTTCTAAAATTCTTCCCATATTTATTATACAAACTTCCTTCCTTGATGTCCAATCTCCAACTTTGTGACAAACACATAACATCTATAATAATTTTCTAAGTACAATTATTATCCAACCCAATTATGATAATAATTTTTCACCAGTATAATTATTACTCAATCTAATTATATCTTTTATCACCAAGCATATACAACTATTAGGAGAAAACCGAAAGAAAAGTATCAAATGTCCATGTAGACTATCGCTATTAGGAGAAACTCTAAGAGCTGCTTGCAAGGCTCCTTTTAAAAACTTATACTTAAGGGGCTCTTAAGATAATATTTGGGCTCACTCCAACAGCCCTCCTCAACATCCTCTCTATTTCTTTTTATTATATTTTCTATTCCTAACGGTCACATACACAAATATATTTCATAATCTCTTTATATTTAAAATCTTTTTTTAAGAAGACTGAATCATCACTAAAAATCTCTCCTAGAATCTCTTCTCATTGTTATCATTTATTCATACTCTAAGCCTAATGGATCCTCAAGAAGTGATTGAATATTTAAATCAAGAAGAAGAGGAAGATGAAGAAATCGACAAAGGGACCCACTTGTTCTAAGAGTAGTTCAGAAAGGACCATATGACTTTAAAGATGACAAAGGGAGAGTTAAAGATGTTGATGCAGTTATTCCTGACGAGCTATTAAAGATTGGTTACAATGGAAAGCTAGAAGCATGCTTATTATGGGTCCAAATCAAGCTGAATATGATAAATTATCATCTTTCAAGACTGTCAAGGAGATTTGGAATGCTCTTAAAACATACCATGAAGGATTCAAAGCATTGAGGAAAGTTAAACTTAGTGCTCGAATGAATGATTTTGGAAACTTCAAGCTTGAAGATGTTGAAACTATCAAGGAAGCTCAAGCAAGGTTCCAGAATACAATCAATGGTTTACAAATATTGGGAAAGAAGATTCCACAAGAGGAGATCAACATGAAAGTATTTAACTCGGTTCCTTTTATCTATCAATCCAAGACTACAACTTTGGAATCTGCTATAAATGCTAATATAATGGATCATCTTACTATCTTTGTTGAGCTAGAAAAATTTAAGTCAAGAATTAAAGCTATCAAATCTGAATGTGTCAATTACCAACTAAGAAAATAAGAATTTATCTTTGCACTCGTCTGTTAACAAGCTGGAATCAGATGAGGGACTATGAATCAGATGAAGAAATGGATCTCATGTCCAGGAAAATCAAGAAACTGATTGAAAATAAGAACAAAATGAGGAGAGACAAAGGAAAAGATTTTGGTGCAAAGTAAGATTCAAAGGCAGACACATGTTATAAATGCGGCAACAAAATTTACTTCAAAAGAGATTGCTACAAGCTGAAAAATAAGTTAAAATGGCCTAAACATCAAGCTGATTTCAGAGAAAAGAGGAAATCTAAAGCACTTCTGACTTGGAGTGATGATTAAGATTCAAATTATGACGAGTCAAGTGGAGCGATGGTTAACTTAGATTATATTAGACTTGAAAAATCATGTGAAACTTATTACAATGGCTTAGATTCAAGTAGCGAGGTAAATTCTATTAGTTCTAAGTACATAATTATATTTCTTCTTTAGATGAACTAGCCATACAGGATAAAGCTATTCAATCAACGAGTGAGCTTATGAATTTAAAGAATGAGTTATGAGCTAGAATAAAATTATATTCATCTTCGAATAGTCATTTCAGATCTAATGAATTCCAAACCAAATATTGGAATGATAAAAAATCTCAAGGAACAGATTGCTCAACTTGAAAGAAATAACCAACAGATTCTGAGTAGGAATGAACAAAAGAACTCAGCTCACTGAGAACTAATCTTAAGGCTCAAAATGCATACTTGGAGGAATTCGAGTTAAGCAAATCAGAAACCTTAACAGAAATAGAAGAACAAGCTAAGAAGATCAATGAACTGGAAGATGAAATCAAGAATCTTCAAAAATAAAAGGGAAAGTTTGTTCAAGGAGAATAAGTACTCAAATCTATGATACAACAAACTCGAGTTCCATTGGATAAAGGTGATCTTGGAATGGCTTCTACATCAAGGATCATTCTCTGAAGTTGAAGGCAAAAAATGGATTCTATGTGACTATGATATACCCAGGAAAGGTTGCAACATATTTGGGAAAAAAGGTCATCTAGCTAAGCACTACAAAGTTAAACGGGCAGTGTCAAAAAGATGGAACAGACAGACAGCTCACCGGCAACAGCTGTTAAACCAAAATGGCAAGCTGACAAGACCGGCAGAACAAAGAATCAAGCTCCCAAAATGTTTCAAATTAGGCTCAAAAAATATGATTTGAATGTTTTATATGTTCTATCTACTAACCATGCTAGACCCAAACTAAAATGGGTACCAAAATGTTGAGTTATCTTTGTTTGTTTGTAGGTTGGTCTCGTGGCCAAATTAAAGTCAAATTAATGGATTTTGGATGGTGGTGCAAAAATGCACATGAGTGGAGACAAATCTCAGTTTCTTAGTATAAAGATGAAGAAGGGTGGCAGTGTTATAATTGATGATAGCAAGACTCTTTCTATTCTTGTAAAGGAAAAATTAGTAATTATATTGTGTCTTTAAATAAAGCTCAATATGTTAAAGATCTTACTTAAAATCTGCTTAGTATAAGTCAATTATTTGATGATGGTCATAAATTAGATTTGGTCAACATGAGTGTATTATACTTGTTGGTTCTAATAAAATTCTTATAGGTTGCTAGAATAGAAAAAAAATTATATATGTATTGGATGTTGAAGAACAGAAACATCATGTTGGTTTAGAAGCAATTGATATTAGTCCAGGAAATTTTACATAGCAAGACTTGGACATGCACACATGGAACTACTTAGCAAGCTGTCAATAAAATAGCTAGTTCGAGGATTACCAAAATTGAAGTATGTTAAGATGGAAACATGTACTGCTTGTCAAATAGAAAAGCAAATCAGAACATCATACAAATTCAAGAAAGTGGTATCAACTTCTAAACCTTTAGAGATTTATTTGGTTCAGAAGCATATAAGAGTATTGGAGGTGGTATGCTTTTGTTCTTGTTGATGATTATTCTAGCTATACTTGGGTATTGTTTTTATCTACTAAAAATTGTGCTTTAGTGAATTTGAGAAGCTAATCAAGTTACTTTAGAATAAGCTTGAAACAAGACTTATAGATCTACGAAGAGATCATGGTGGTTAAGTCCAAAAAGGACTGTATTTCCTTATTGTAAAAAAAGAGGAATTACACATCAATTTTAGCACCTCATACACCATAAAAAAAGGAGTTATGGAGCATAAGAACATGTCATTGCAAGAAAACAGCAAGGACTTTGCTTCAGGACAGCAAGCTGCCAAGGAGTGGGCAAAAGCTGTCAACACAACAAGTTATGTTCTTAACATAGTGCTAATCAGGCCATTACTCAACAAGACTCCATATGAATTGAGGAAGAAGAAACCTAATATTCTAATCTTATGAAGTTATATTTTAGGTTATTCTTAACAAGTCGGGGCATATAGAGTTTATAATATATATATATATATGTTGTTAAGAGTCTATTGAAGTCTCATTTCAAGAGTCTAATGATGATCTATCAAGGGAAGAGGAAGATGTTGCAGGTATTAGTACTGGCAGTGAAGAATATGAGAAGCTTTGGAACAGTTATCTAGACTTACTTTGAAACAGTTACTCTAGACTTACTTTGGAAGGTCCAAGGGGAAATAGAGCTACTGAGAAGCTTCAGAATATGTTTGATGGTGAAGATCTATTTGAACAAATGAGGAAGTCATAGCTCAACATTATCTACCAAAGTCATTTAAGACAGTGAAAAATCATCCTCCATAATTAATTATTGGAAGGAATTAAGATTAAAAAATGGTACATTAAATATTTATGCTTTTGTAGCTTTTCTAGCTAGGGAGGAACCAAGAATATCAATGAAGCTCTTAATAATAAAAATTGGATCATGGAAATGCCGGAAGAACTCAATCAATTTGATAAATGTGATGTTTGGGTGGCACAGAATACAATCAATAAGAAGGCATTAATTTTGATTAAAATTATGCTTCATGTTCCCAAGATAGAGTCTATCAGAATACTACTTTCATTGCATGCTACAACAAAATCAAGTTACACCAATGGATGTAAAGAGTGTGTTCTTAAATGGATTTCTTAAAGAGGAAGTTTATGTCAAGAAACCTCCTGGATTTGAGAATGAAAAATATCCTAATTATGTGTTCAAGTTGAGGAAAGCTTTATATGGATTAAGGCAAGCACCTCGTTCTTGGTATGAAAAGTTAAGTGATTTTTAATCAAGAATGGTTTCATTTGAGGTACTATTAATCTAACTTTATTTAATATGTTTAAAGTTAAAGATATTTTAGTTATGAAAATATATATTGATGATATTATATTTGATGCTATAACTGATTCTTTTTGCGAATGGTTTTCTAAGTGTTAGCATAGTGAATTTGATACGAGCATAATGGGAGAGCTCAATTATTTTTTGGTTTTATAAACAAGCAAACTCCTGAAGGCATATAATACATCAATCAAAGTACATGAGGAACTTACTCAAAAGTTTGGTTATAATAATGTCAAGTTGAAATCAACACCAAGGAGTGCAGTCAGCAAGCTGACAACCGATGAACAAGGTAAAGATGTGATATTCGGACTTAAAGAGGTATGATTGGAAACTTATTATATCTTTCATCCTATAGACCTAATATTATGAATAGTGTTTGTGTTTGTGCAAGATTTCCATCTAAGCCTAAAGAGTCTCATTTGAACGTTGTTAAGAGAATTTTTAAATATTTGAGTGGAACTATTACTCTTGGTTTATTCTATCCTATCACAAATGCATTTGATCTTGTTGTGTATAGTGATGCAGATTATGCAGGTTGTCAATCATATAGAAAGAGTACCAGTGGTGTTGGTGCTTACTTAGGACAAAGTTTGGTTTCTTGGTTAAGCAAGAAGCAAACATATGTTGCATTATCAACAGCTGAAGGAAAATATTTAGCAGCTGTGAGTTATTGCTAACAAATGCTTTGGATGAGAAAACAACTTAAGGATTTTGAAATTTTTTGTGGTCAAACTCCTATTTACTGTGACAATACAAGTACTATCAATATTTCTGAGAATTTAGTGAATCACTCGAGAACCAAGCATATCGATGTTAGACATCATTTCTTGAGAGACAATATTGCAAAAGGGATAGTTAAGCTGGTATTTTTTGCTACTGATGCTCGAATTGCTGATATTTTCACAAAACCTCTAGTTGAAAAGCATTTCAGCACACTCAGAAGAGAATTGGGAAGGTGTAATATTCAATAAGCAAGCTTACATGCTGGTATCGGGTATTATTAACTCACTCTTAAATTTTTCAATTTATTTGTTTAGTTTGCATGTGATGTAAATTATGTTTATAATTTTGAATTTGTATGATATATGATCTACCTGTTATGTGAATTAAATGTTTAATATCTTGTTTCGTGTTATGCATAGTTTCAAGATTTATTTAATTAATTTATACTTTATACTCTCCGACCTCAGCGCGTATAACAATGGCTCCAACGCGCCATAACTCCGATTTCCGTCGGAGAGGACTGAGAGTTCGGAGAAGAATTAAAATAAATTTATGTAACAGGACGAGGACTATTAAAGTGTGGTGAGCGGGGGGAAGATGGTGGAGGCAGGGGGTCCAAGTATGAGGAGAGAGAGAGAGATGTGGATCGACTCACGAAAGTGACATATTTTTGCTTTGTTTTGAGTTCAGGACTTCAGTTTATTGAGAGGCAGTGAGTGGGTTCGAGATGTGAGTTGATATAGATGCCGGTGGACACCACTTCATGCTTCTGTTTTGATGGTCTAGTATAGAAAATGGTAATTTGCTATGGTTA